>NC_057801.1:180075185-180342154 GCF_018294505.1 Triticum aestivum
GGATGTCGTTTATGAAGTGCCGCCACGTGCTAGACTTTCCCCCCCAAAGGAAGAGGATTATGAACCTCACATTAACCCAGACACATATGAAGGAGAATTCTTCCAAGAGGCACGTCTTTCCAAAAAGCGTTTCAAGAACCGCTATACTTCACCCCAAAACATTGAAGTAGACAGCGACAATGAATCTGACATCACCCCAGAGGAGGAACAAGAAGAGCCGGAACAAGAAGAGGTTACTGCTGCGGATGACCTATCAATGCTTGACCGATTACGTCAAGGTGGCCTTGCACATGTTGATGCCAATGAACCCTATGAGCCCGTCATTGATTATAGTGATGATGATGATTATGCATTTATTGATGATACTGATCGAGATTATTAGTAGTGTCAGGTATTACATTTTTCTATGTTGTACTTGATGATGATACACTTAAGTGATACACATATTATTATTCATGTCGGTCTTTTTTTATGTTGTACTAATTTCGTTTACTGTTTGTCATGGCAGGTGATCACGGTGGGACCACGGTGAGTTTTATTTGAATGGACATTACTTGCTAGTCTTAACATTTGAGTGTCATCATGCTAACAAGACATTGGAAATGATCTTTGGTGCAGCGTAACTCCAGACAAGCATCGCACGATCCGTCTCCAGCTACCGACACGAGCCACCCCGCTCCTACACCTCCTGGATCTTGGTAAGTTTATCTAGTGTTTTGCTTAACACATGCATAAAGACCTAGACTTAGCTTTATTTCCTCCAATGCTTACCATAATGACCTAGACTTAGCTTCTTCTCCTCCAAAATGACTTAATAAGCTTACTGACCTCCAAAACCATCCATTTTACCTAAGTTAGCTCTAAAACGATCTGTACTTAGCTTACTTATGTCAAAAATTGCATAATTATCTTAGTTAGCTCATAGACGATCCATTTTACCTAAGTTAGCTCTAAAATGACCCATTTTACCTAGGTTAGCTTATAAATGATCCAGTTCATCCAAGTTAGCTCAAAAATGACCCATTTTACCTAGATTAGCTCCTAAATGATCCATTTTACCTACGTTAGCTTTAAAATGGCCCATTTCACCTAGGTTAACTCCAAAATGACCCATCTTACCTAGGTTATCTCATAAACGATCCATTTCAACTAATTTAGCTCATAAACGATCCATTTCACCAAGTTAGCTAAAAAACGATCCATTTCACCTAAATTAGCTCTTAAATGATCCATTTCACCTAAGTTAGCTCAAAAAGATCCATTTCAACTAAATTAGCTCATAAATGATCCATTTCACCTAAGTTAGCTCAAAAATGATCCATTTCAACTAAGTTAGCTCATAAATGATCCATTTCACCTAAGTTAGCTAAAAAACGATCCATTTCACCTTAGTTACCTCAAAAACGATCCATTTGACCTTAGTTAGCTCATAAACGACCCATTTCAACTAAGTTAGCTCATAAACGATCCATTTCACCAAGTTAGCTAAAAAACGATCCATTTCACCTAAATTAGCTCTTAAATGATCCATTTCACCTAAGTTAGCTCAAAAAGATCCATTTCAACTAAATTAGCTCATAAATGATCCATTTCACCTAAGTTAGCTCAAAAACGATCCATTTCAACTAAGTTAGCTCATAAATGATCCATTTCACCTAAGTTAGCTAAAAAACGGTCCATTTCACCTTAATTACCTCAAAAACGATCCATTTGACCTTAGTTAGCTCATAAACGACCCATTTCAACTAAGTTAGCTCATAAATGATCCATTTCACCTTAGCTAGCTCATAAACGACCCATTTCAACTTAGTTAGCTCATATATGATCCATTTCACGTAAGTTAGCTCATAAATGATATACTCTTCTTGTTCTAGTCTTCTTCTTGTTCTACTCTTCTTGTTCTAGTCTTCTTCTTGTTCTACTCTTCTTCTTGTTCTACTCTTCTTGTTCTAACTTTCTTATTTTTCATTTTGCAGATTTCATTCACTTGACGAAAGCTTGCATAGATGGAGTGCTCCTTATCCCTTTCTCTGTTTCTTTTGTATCGTTGAACTATGCATGTATCGTTGGATGAAACTATTGTAATATATATGGTTGGATGCCTCTATGTTGAACTTGTTATGTATGATGGAACTATGCATGTAATATATATGGTTGGATGATGAAGTTATGTGTTGGATATCTTATATGTTTGCTCTGTAATGGCCTTTTGAAATATATCTATATATGTCATATATATTTGTGATGAAAATTGTTGGATTTAATAAAAACAGATAAAAGAGCCAATATGCAGGCTCTTTGCCGTCTGCCATTGACGGCAACGGGCTCTTTGCCGTCCGTCCGAAGTCTCATCCCGACTTGTGGGGGAATCATAGTCTCCATCATCCTTTCCTCACTTGGACAATGCTCTAATAATGAAGATCATCACACTTTTATTTACTTACAACTCAAGATGACAACTCGATACTTAGAACAAGATATGACTCTATATGAATGCCTCCGGCGGTGTACCGGGATATGCAATGAATCAAGAGTGACATGTATGAAAAATTATGAAGGTGACCTTGCCACAAATACAATGTCAACTATATGATCATGCAAAGAGCAATATGACAATGATGATGCGTGTCATATAAACGGAGCGGTGGAAAGTTGCATGGCAATATATCTCAGAATGGCTATGGAAATGCCATAATAAGTAGGTATGGTGGCTGTTTTGAGGAAGGTATATGGTGGGTGTATGGTACCGGCGAAAGTTGCGCGGCACAAGAGATGCTAGCAATGGTGGAAGGGTGAGAGTGCGTATAATCCATGGACTCAACATTAGTCATAAAGAACTCATATACTTATTGCAAAAATCTACAAGCCATTGAAAACAAAGTACTACGCGCATGCTCCTAGGGGGATAGATTGGTAGACAATCGCTCGTCCCCAACCGCCACTCATAAGGAAGACAATCAATAAATAAATTTGTGCTCCAACTTCATCACAAAGCGGTTCACCATACATGCATGCTACGGGAATCACAAACTTCAACACAAGTATTCTTTAAATTCATAATTACCCAACTAGCAAGACTCTAATATCACCACCTCTATATCTCAAAACAATTATCAAGCATCAAATTGATCATAGCATCCAATTCACTTCCTATGATAGTTTTTATTATACCCAACTTGGACGCCCATCATTCTAGGACCAATTTTATAACCATAGCAAATACCATGCTGTTCTAAGAGACTCTCAAAATAATATAAGTGAAGCATGAGAGATCAACAATTTCTACAAAATTAAGCAACCGCCGTGCTCTAAAAGATATAAGTAAAGCACTAGAGCAAAACTATCTAGCTCAAAAGATATAAGTGAAGCACATAGAGTGTTCTAATAAATTCTAAATCAAGTGGGTTTCTCCCAAAAGGTGTGTACAGAAAGGATGATTGTGGTAATCTAAAAAGCAAAGACTAATATCATACAAGACGCTCCAAGCAAAACACATATCATGTGGCGAATAAAAATATAGCTCCAAGTAAAGTTACCGATAGACGAAGATGAAAGAGGGGATGCCTTCCGGGGCATCCCCAAGCTTAGGCTTTTGGTTTATCCTTGAATATCTTTGGGTGCCATGGGCATCCCTGTGACACTCCAAAAAAATTTATTTGGTTTTCAGCAAAAACTTTGTTGGATTTGAAGAAGGTCATTTAAAATTCTTCCAAAAACCTCTCTCTCAAATTTTTTCCCCTTGGAAAGGATTTTATTTTTGATATCTTCTTCAACCCTGGTGTTTGGTTATTAAAAACCTTTCTTCTGATTTTCCCCTTCTCAATTTTATTTTTTGGGGATTTAATTTTCTTTTAAAAGAAAACCCTAGTAATTTTGGAACTTCTCTTTTGTTGAAACCACTCATGATTTTACCATGCCTCATATGGTAAAACCTCCCAAAAATCCTCCTTCCACTTTGGGGCAATCCATATATTCTGTCCCAACAAGTCCAACTCATTTTTGGATTTTATTTCATTTATTTCTTTCCCCAAAACAATTCTGTCCATTATTTTGAACCTAGGTGATTTGCAAAGCAAGTACCTAAATGCCTTTGAGTTTTGATCTCAAACCAACTCCTCTGGATGGTCCTTAGCACCCACAACCTAGAACCATCAAGATTCACTCCTCCTCTTTTAAAAATTTTCAAGTTTCAGCCTCTGCAAGTTTGGACCAGATTTGTCAAATTTGGTGAAATTCATATCTCCTCTTCTCCAAAAATTCCACCAAAATTCAGGCAGCCCCCAGATGCAAACAGAGGCCACCCCACCAAAGATCAGCTCAAGGAAAACATCCCACATACCAAAATCATCTCGTCGAACACTTGGCCGACACTGTTACTGTGCACATTCAGAGATTCAGAGAAGTTCGGTGTCGTTTCTTCGTCAGAGAGTTGTCACCTATCAACTGTGTGCCCTGGCGCGTTGCGCACGGCCTCTCCTCCCTGGCCAGAGCACCGCACGCCCCCTTGGACTGGTGCAGGCGTCGGTGGCGGCGAACATCGCCGGCGTTGACAGCTTTTGCGGAGGCCGAGCCACCCGTGGCGGCCAGCGAGGGCCTGAACCAGCTCGCTACGCCATCCAGCGCCGCCCAACTCTCCCTAGCGCTCCGCGTGGCTCATGCATGCCAGCGCACTCCCGCGGCACCGTCGCCATGGCCCGGCAACCACAGGGCACGCCCTCTGCCGCCGTCGGGCCCGCGCCACCCCGTTCCGTCGATCTCTCCCCAAAGCACCTAACCCGAACTCGTTTAGCGTCTAAATGGAACCAGTGGACCTCCACGATGATGCCCAACTCCCTAAACCTCCCCGACCAAGCTCTGCGCCACCGTAACCTTCGCCGAAAAACTCCGTTCATGGCCACCGCCTCGGACCGCCTATAAAAAGGGGCCCCGAGCTCGCCCTCGAGCACACACCACCTCTGCTACTCACCAACACCCTGCCAGGCCACTAGGAGGACCTCGAGGAGGTCTCCTCCCCCGACTCCGGCCGCCCCGTTCCGCCTTGGCCACCACCTCGATTCACTCCGGTGAGGCCGTCCCCGGCTCCCAAATCTCGTCAGCGATCCCCTCAAGCTACCAGAGGTCTAACCCCCACTTCAATTTGACCTCCGCAGCACTCCCCGACGAGATCCAACTCCACTCGAGCCGCCGTCCGCCGGAGCAAGGGCCGCTGTCGACGTGGTGCTCGCTGGTGACCACCACCACCACCCACCGACGCGGAGTGACGCTCTGAACATGGAGGTACCACCCGATCCTCCTGCCTCGCTGTGGATCGCCGCCGGCGACCACCGCAGCTCTCGGGTGCCGACGAGCTCCGTCCCCTCGTTTGAATTTTCAAACCTGACGGGTGGGACCCGCCTGTCAGTCTCTCATTTCTTTTTAAACGAACCGTTTTCTGAAAGCGTACTCTAGCAAATACGCTTTCTAATCCGAATCGTTTTCTGGACTTTTCTGCTTAGCACCCTGGGAAGTTTCTGTTTCATTACAGAAAGGTCCCTGGATTAAAACACTTATAACTTTTAAACAGAAAAGGATTTTTAAGTGATTCTTTTTTTTGTCCTCTTCAAAATTTTGTCTAGTTTTTTATCAGATTTATTTGAAAAGTATTTGGAATACTTTTGTGCACCTCACGGTATTTACGATAGCGCGTGTATTTCTGTATACCGTAGATACCGAAGTAGGTGACGGAACCGCGAACTTCACCGAGCTAGGCTCCGACTACTCCGAACCAGGCAAGCATGTTTGAACTTTTGATATGATGAGTGTCTTGGCATTGTTTGCATTGAGTAGTTTCATGGCATGTTTATGAGCATCTTGATGAATGTCATATTACATGCATAGATGAGGCAAGTGAGTTTCGAAAATCCATGAGTTGTTGAATATGAGATTGCATGGCCATGTGATGGCATGAGGATGGGTAAGATGGCAGTGTTGTAGCATGCCAGTCTTATGCCAGAATATTTGACTCAAGTGTCAAATGATTCAGTCCAGTTTCCATCCGTTTTCCCTTCCTGTACTACCACATGTTTTCCGCAAGGGATATGGCTTAGTAAGTTGCAAACCGTTTTCTTGGTACACACCAAATCGAGAGGCCGTGATGATGGTTCCATGGCCCTGGATTAAAGCCAGTCATCCGGTCAGGGGGCATGGGTGTTTCCGGTTGGGACCGAGAGAGGGGTACCCCTTAGAGCGCGCGTATATAAATTTGATCCCATGCTATTCGAGATTGTGATCTCCCCGTCTCAAAGTTTTTCTTGAACGCTGTCTAGGGTGATCCCTAGCATCGTGAGGTGGAATGGGTGTGTACCGGTTAGATGTGTTTTCTTCGGAAATACCATAAACGGAACTAGTCCTTAGTGACTACGGAAATCCGTTGGCTGTGGACATTTTAGTACAAACTCTGCAGAGTCAAAAATTCCTTTGAATCATCTTATCCATGTCCAAGTACTGTGTTCAACTTATCTTGTTGAGTGTCAATCTCGGTGACAAAAACTCCGGAGAACCACATGGGTGTTAATTTCGGTTAAATGTTTATTTCCTATGGATGGACTAACCCGTTTATCATCACATGTTGAATATTTTCCTATGAGTATTACTCTTGAAATTCTAACAGATATGAATAATAAATTTAGAGCCCTTTCTGCGATGTCGCTCACACGTCCGACTGCGGCATTGTTATTATTTACTTTCAGTATAAGCCCTTTCTGCGATGTCGCTCAGACGTCCGACTGCGGCATTGTTATTATTTACTTTCAGTATAAGCCCTTTTTGCAATGTCGCTCAGACGTCCGACTGTGGCAGTATTTTTATTTACGTGATATAAGCCCTTTCTGTGATGTCGCTCAGACGTTCTATTGTGGCAGTATGGTTATTTACTTTTAATATAAGCCCTTTCTGCGATCTCGCTCAGACGTCCGACTGTGGCAGTATTGTCATTTACTTTCAATATAAGCCCTTTCTGTGATGTCGCTCAGACGTCCGACTGTGGCAAGCATATCCTTTACTTTCAATATAAGCCCTTTATGTGGTGTCGCTTAGATGCCCGACTGCGGCATGATTTATTTATTTGTTCACCCTTCGTGGAGTCGCTTCAGACACCCGATCGGTTTTCAGTTATTTTTACTACCGTCTGACGTTCTTATTACTAAATAATGTCGTGCGAGTTCATTATTGCTCATGACGCATTCATGCATGCATTTGTTATATCTTATGTCCGAACTGTCTTGTGAGTACTTTCAAAGTACTCACCTGGCTTGTTGATTTGGCCAGATGCTGACGAAGGTGATCTCATGGATGAAGAGTTCGATAGCGAGTCCGACGCCTAGAGGAGTCCCAGTCAGTCTCGTGCGACCCTGGATTTGGTCACTGTATTATATCCTCTTCCGCTACCCAAATAAATTCATCGAGCCTCACCTTGACGCTCGATGAGCTGCCAGTTTAGGTGTCATGTTATCCACTCCACTGTGATATTTCCACCACCACTTTTATTGCGAGTCAGTAGTATGCCACCACACCATTGTGTCATATCCGCCATTATGTATAATTATTGGCGTGTCTGTAATAAATTGTTGAGCACCCCCAGCTCGACCTTGTAATATATTTAATGCTACTGGCTTACTGTATCAAGATTTTGTCTACCGGTCAGGAGGATTTTTCCTCATACTGGACTAAAAAGATCGGTTTCTCAATAAGTATTTTATTGGAAAACCGGTCGTGACAAGCTTGGTACCAGAGCCAGGCTGACTGTAGGAAGCCACTAGGTGCGATCGCTAATCGGTTATTAGCATGATAGAGCTAATTCTTATTTTTGCAAGTGTAGTCATTTTCTAACAGTCAGCATAAATTTATGATCTGACCACTCAGAATTTTTGCCTACTTTTGTAGATGGCTGACAACAACTGCGAGTCTCAGATGTTCGCCAACGAGCCTGATGGGTTCGTCAAGCTTCTCACCTTCATCGTCCAGGTCGCGATGGGGCCATCTATGCGCCCAGTCTTCACACTCTATCAGCACAAAGTCAACGACAGTCTGACCATGCACCAGGCCGCGGTGCAATTCAAGGGAGGGCGTGTTGAGTTACGCCGCTTCCGGTTCTTGGGAAGAGCCATGCCTACGGAGAAGCATGCTATGCAGATGGCAGCCCGTGAGGCGATAGCTCGTCTTAGGGATGTCCTTCCTTCGACGAAGACTCGTCGTTACCGCTACCTTCCATGCCACGTGCCATACGCCTGTCACTACGCGTTCTCTTGCCCCAGAGGAGAACGAGACGAGGCTTTTGAGATGCTTATCGAGTATCTCCGGGCTCTGGAGGCAGCCTTCGACAGCCTGGTGGACGACTTCGTGGCTACCCGCATGGACTCAGTCCATGGCTGTGCCGCTAACAGGAGGGAGCTCCTGCACGCCGCACCGCCACTGACTTTCATCTCGTCCTCAGCATCTTATGCACCTACCACTCTCGCCATTGCTCGTCGCCTGCCTTCCACCGAGGAATTCAACCAAGTCATTGCGCCCACTCCAGTCCGCTCTGCACCACCCATTGCGCCCACACCTGTTCGTGTTGCTCCGCATATGGCACCCGCTCCATCTACTCAGCGCAGCGCTTCACGTCTGGAGCCTATTAGCGAGGAGGAGGTTGAGTCCCCAGCCTCACTGCACCTCACCCTCGGCAGGGCAAAGGAGATCCTCACCATCTCCGACTGAGTACGCTTAGCCGTCATGCGATGTACCGCTCTGTACGATATGTTCATATGTACATAAGTTGTGAGAAGTAGCTTGTTTGCGCATCATGTAGGAACTGGAGAAGTGCACTAGCCTAAATAACATGTCAGGAATATGTACGCATATCCTGAGTGATGTATTGTATAATTACCGCCTGCGTGTAAGATATGTAATGAGTAGTCCTTCTCCGTGCGCAATCGAGTTGCATCTTGAAAAAAATCCTGGAGCATTTAAAAATTGTCTCGTCTTTGTGCATTTATTGATTTTGCGACTCTTTTCCCTTTCTTATGAGTTTTACAAAATATATCCCCAGAGTGAAAAATGTCTCGTCCTTGGACGCGCTCCATGCCAACTCCGCTAGAGGAAAATTATGGCACACAACCAAGCAACAATTTCACACAGGGGCAGTCAAGTCAACAGGACAGTGAAACAACACTTTCCCAAATGTGCCGTCTTTATGAGCAAAGTCAGCAACACCATCAGGAAATAATGAACCAAGTCATCAATATGGGAAATCACCGTGGACAGTATCAGCAGCAATCCAAGTTATCTGAGCTACAGAAGACGCGTCCCCAAACATTTTCTCATACTGACAAACCTCTTGAGGCCGAGGACTGGCTTCGAGACATGGAAAGAAAATTAATTATTGCACAGTGTTCAGATCTTGAGAAAGTGCTATATGCACCACACTATCTCACTGGAGCAGCTGCATCGTGGTGGGAAAATTTCCTACACATGCACCCCAACGAAAATAATATAACCTGGGAGGATTTCAAAGAAGGTTTTCGTGGGGCGCATGTCCCTAAAAGTCTTATGAAGATCAAGAAGAGAGAATTTGATGACCTCAAACAGAGGACCATGACGGTGTCAGAATACAACAGTCAGTTTACTCTATTGTCTCGCTACGCCAACGAAGAGCGTATGACTGAAAGCAAGAAGATGGAAAAATTCCTAGACGGTCTGGCACCTGCGCTCAAATGCCAGCTGGTTGTGCACACCTTCCCAGATTTTAAAATGCTGGTGGATAAGGCCATTACCTTGGAAAATGAGAGAGCATCTTGGAGGATTTCCGCAAGCGAAAAAGGGACCAGACTAATCTTGCTCGCAACCACCGAAGCAAGACGGATTTTCAGAAAGGTGGGACACACAAACCCACGACAAACGTCTCACGCCCAGTCAAGAATTTCCATGCAAGAGACAAGGAGTTCACATATCGCCCAGGCGTTACTTGCTACGCTTGTGGAGAAGAAGGGCATTATGCCAAGCAGTGCCCCAAGCCAAGAAACTCGACCCCAAAGCCGAACAACGGTGGCCATAATTCAGTGCCAAAGCGCAACAATTTCAACCCCAATAACAACCACAGGAAGGGTCATCTGATCCACGTGACCAGAGAGGAAGCACAAAATGCCCCGGATATCGTACTCGGTACGTTCCCTGTCAACACAATACCTGCCATGGTTTTGTTTGATTCTGTAGCTTCTCACTCATTCATTTCGAAAAGTTTTGCCTTGCAAAATAATTTTTCGATGCTTCCCTTGGAAAAATCCATGATCATCAAGTCCCCTGGGATTAAGCAAGTTTCCCAGAGTTACTGCCAAGGTGTGATGATTGAGTCTGAAGGATTGAAATTTCACGCCAACCTTATTGTACTGGAAAATAAAGGTCTGGATGTCATCCTAGGGATGGATTGGTTGACCACCAACAAAGGTTTTATAGATTGCTTCAACAGGACCGTGATTCTCACCCACCACCATGGGAAGACAATAAAAGTTTCAGCCAAAGAGAGAAAAATATCCCGGCAACCGAGATTGAACAAGGTGGATATTTCTGAATTAAGCAAGGTTCCAGTAGTGTGTGAATTTCCAGACGTATTTCCCGAAGAACTACCAGGCATGCCACCAGACCGAGAGATAGAATTCAGCATTGAGCTAGCACCCGGAACCGCCCCCATATACAAGAAACCATACAGAATGGCACCATCCGAGTTGGTAGAATTGAAGAAGCAAATAAAAGAATTACTGGACAAAGGATATATCCGAGCCAGCTCCTCACCTTGGGGTTCACCAATTTTATTTGCCAAAAAGAAGGATGGAACACTGAGATTGTGTATCGACTATCGAGCACTTAACATGGTCACAATCAAGAACAAATACCCGATGCCACGGATAAATGATTTATTTGATCAGCTCGCTCAGGCCAAGGTATTCTCAAAAATTGACTTAAGGTCGGGATACCATCAATTAAAAGTACGAACAGAAGATATCTCCAAGACAGCCTTCACCTCCAGATACGGACTGTATGAGTTCACAGTAATGCCATTTGGACTAACAAACGCTCCCGCATATTTTGTTCACCTCATGAACAAAGTATTTATGAAGTTTATGGACAAGTTTGTTGTGGTATTCATCGACGATATTCTGATATACTCCAAGACACCAGAAGAGCACGCTGAACATCTCCGAATTGTACTAGGAGAACTCAGGAAACATCAATTGTACGCCAAGTTCAGCAAGTGTGAATTTTGGTTAAAGCAGGTAGGTTTTCTGGGCCACGTACTGACCCAAGAAGGTATTGCCGTAGACCCGGAAAAAGTCAAGGCCGTACTTGGCTGGAAACCACCAGCTAGCGTAACGGACGTACGAAGTTTCTTGGGAATGGCAGGTTACTACCGAAGATTTATTGAAGGATTTTCCACTATAGCAAAGCCAATGACGCAGCTACTCAAGAAAGACAAGAAGTTTGAATGGACGGAAGCTTGCGAGAAAAGTTTCCAAGAACTAAAAAGGAAATTAACGACAGCACCAGTATTAATTGTGCCAGACATACACAAGAATTTTGAGGTGTATTGTGACGCATCCCGGAAGGGCCTCGGATGCGTATTGATGCAAGAAGGCAAGGTAGTAGCGTATATTTACAGACAACTTCGCAAGCATGAGGAAAATTATCCTACTCATGACCTGGAGTTAGCAGCAGTTATTCATGCACTCAAGGAATGGAGACACTTTTTACTTGGAAATCGTTGTGAAATATACACAGACCATAAAAGCCTCAAGTATATTTTCACACAACCTGAACTGAATTTACGGCAACGACGCTGGTTGGAATTAGTGAAGGATTATGATGTTGGCATACACTACCATCCAGGAAAAGCAAATGTAGTGGCAGATGCTTTAAGTCGAAACCCCAGCCCGAACAACGACAGCCTACCAAAGTTGAGACCTGAATTTCAGCAGGAGTTTGCCAAACTCAACTTAATAATGGTCACCGAAGGCAGTGTGTCAAATTTAGAAATACAGCCTACCCTGATGGAAAAGGTTAAAGAGGCTCAGCATGGGCACCCCAGCATTGAAGGCATTAAACGGAAAGTGAGTTTGGGCAAGGCCTCAGAATTCGTTATCGATGAGCAGGGAATATTGTGGTATGGAAATAGACTTTGCGTACCAAATATCGAGGACCTTAAACAACAAATCTTAGCTGAAGGCCACACCGCTCCGTATACAGTCCATCCTGGATGAACAAAAATGTACAAGGATCTTCAGGAAACATTTTGGTGGCACGGTATAAAAAGGGACATAGCCACATTTATTGCATGTTGTGACTCATGTCAACGCATCAAGGCCGAGCACCAGAAACCGGCCGGACTATTACAACCAAATAAGATACCCGAGTGGAAATGGGATGAGATTGGAATGGATTTTATTGTTGGGCTACCTCGGTCACGACACGGACATGATGCCATATGGGTCATCACTGATAGACTGACTAAAGTAGCACACTTCATCCCCGTGAAGACAACCCACACCACTCAGAAGCTTGCCAGGCTTTATCTTTCCCGTATCGTCTGCTTACATGGAGTTGCAAAGACCATAATATCTAACAGGAGCACACAATTCATCTCCAGATTTTGGGATCACCTGCAACAGGCTCTGGGAACTCAACTAGCTTTTCAGTACAGCACACCATCCCCAGACCGACGGACAAACTGAACGCGTAAATCAAATTCTAGAAGACATGCTGAGAGCATGTGTCCTCACTTATGGAACCAGTTGGGAAGAAAGCTTGCCATACGCAGAGTTCGCATACAACAACAGTTACCAGGCCAGCCTGCAAATGGCACCATTTGAAGCCTTGTACGGGCGGAGATGTCGTACCCCGCTAAATTGGTCAGAGACCGGAGACAGCCGTATCTTCGGCCCAGACATGCTCAAAGAAGCCGAGGAAAAGGTCAAGCTAATCAGGGACCGACTCAAGACAGCTCAAAGCCGACAGAAGAGTTATTACGATCAGAAACATCGTGGAATCAGTTTCGAACCCGGTGAGTTTGTGTATCTACGAGTATCTCCTATGAGGGGCCTGCAACGATTCAAGATCAAGGGGAAGCTAGCACCAAGATTCATCGGACCATTCTGTATAGTGGCACGAAGAGGCACGGTAGCCTACCAGCTAGACTTACCCGGAGAATTATCCGATATCCACAACGTGTTCCACGTCTCGCAATTAAGGAAGTGCGTAAGCAACCCATAGAAGCAAGTATCCCATGAAAACATTGACGTGCAACCAGACCTCACCTATCGGGAACATCCAGTAAAAATATTGGAGGAGTCTGAAAGAAGGACCCGACAGAAAACCATCAAGTTTTTCAGAGTTCAGTGGAGCAATCACACCGAGAGTGAAGCCACTTGGGAAAGAGAGGATTTTCTTCGGACAGAGCATCCACACTTATTTGAGGATCAGCTGAAATCTCGGGGACGAGATTTTTCCTAAGGGGGTAGGTGTTGTGACACTCCAAATTTTTATTTGGTTTTCAGCAAAAACTTTGTTGGATTTGAAGAAGGTCATTTAAAATTCTTCCAAAAACCTCTCTCTCAAATTTTTTCCCCTTGGCAAGGATTTTATTTTTGATATCTTCTTCAACCCTGGTGTTTGGTTATTAAAAACCGTTCTTCTGATTGTCCCCTTCTCAATTTTATTTTTTTTGGGATTTATTTTCTTTTAAAAGAAACCCTAGAGTTTTGGGACTTCTCTTCATTGAAAGCACTCATGATTTTACCATGCCTCATATGGTAAAACCTCCCAAAAACCCTCCTTCCACTTTGGGGCAATCCATATATTCTGTCCCAACAAGTCCAACTCATTTTTGGATTTTATTTCATTTATTTCTTTCCCCAAAACAATTTTGCCCATTATTTTGAACCTAGGTGATTTGCAAAGCAAGTACCTAAATGCCTTTGAGTTTTGATCTCAAACCAACTCCTCTGGATGGTCCTTAGCACCCACAACCTAGAACCATCAAGATTCACTCCTCCTCTTTTCAAAATTTTCAAGTTTCAGCCTCTGCAAGTTTGGACCAGATTTGTCAAATTTGGTGAAATTCATATCTCCTCTTATCCAAAAATTCCACCAAAATTCAGGCAGCCCCCGGATGCAAAGAGAGGCCACCCCACCAATGATCAGCTCAAGGAGAACCTCCCACATACCAAAATCATTTCGTCGAACACTTGGCCGACACTGTTACTGTGCACATTCAGAGATTCAGAGAAGTTCGGTGTCGTTTCTTCGTCAGAGAGTTGTCACCTATCAACTATGCGCCCTGGCGCGTTGCGCACGACCTCTCCTCCCTGGCCAGAGCACCGCACGCCCCCTTGGACGGGTGCAGGCGTCGGTGGCGGCGAATATCGCCGGCGTTGGCAGCTTCTGCGGAGGCCGAGCCACCCGTGGCGGCCAGCGAGGGCCTGAGCCAGCTCGCTATGCCATCCAGCGCCGCCCAACTCTCCCTAGCGCTCTGCGTGGCTCATGCATGCCAGCGCACGCCCGCGGCACCGTCGCCGTGGCCCGGCAAGCACAGGGCACGCCCTCTGCTGCCGACGGGCCCGCGCCACCTCGTTCCATTGATCTCTCCCCAAAGCACCTAACCCGAACTCGTTTAGTGTCTAAATGGAACCAGTGGACCTCCACGATGATGCCCAACTCCCTAAACCTCCCCGACCAAGCTCTGCGCCGCCGTAACCTTCGCCGGAAAACTCCGTTCACGGCCATCGCCTCGGACCGCCTATAAAAAGGGGCCCCGAGCTCGCCCTCGAGCACACACCACCTCTGCTACTCACCAACACCCCGCGAGGCCACTAGGAGGACCTCGAGGAGGTCTCCTCCCCCTACCCCGGCCGCCCCGTTCCACCTTGGCCACCACCTCGATTCACTCCGGTGAGGCCGTCCCCGGCGCCCAAATCTCGTCAGCGATCCCCTCAAGCTACCAGAGGTCTAACCCCCACTTCAATTTGACCTCCGCAGCACTCCCCGACGAGATCCAACTCCACTCGAGCCGCCATCCGCCGGAGCAAGGGCCGCTGTCGACGTGGTGCTCGCCGGCGACCACCACCACCATCCACCAACACGGAGTGACGCTCTGAACACGGAGGTACCACCCGATCCTCCTGCCTCGCTGTGGATCGCCGCCGGCGACCACCGCAACTCTCGGGCGCCGACGAGCTCCGTCCCCTCGTTTGAATTTTCAAACCTGACGGGTGGGACCCGCCTGTCAGTCTCTCATTTCTTTTTAAACGAACCGCTTTCTAAAAGCGTACTCTAGCAAATATGCTTTCTAATCCGAATCGTTTTCTGGACTTTTCTGCTTAGCACCCTGGGAAGTTTCTGTTTCATTACAGTAAGGTCCCTGAAATAAAACACTTATAAATTTTACACAGAAAAGGATTTTTAAGTGATTTTTTTTGTCCTCTTCAAAATTTTGTCTAGTTTTTTATCAGATTTATTTGAAAAATATTTGGAATACTTTTGTGCACCTCACGGTATTTACGATAGCGCGTGTATTTCTGTATACCGTAGATACTGAAGGAGGTGACGGAACCGTGAACTTCACCGAGCTAGGCTCCGACTACTCCGAACCAGGCAAGCATGTTTGAACTTTTGATATGATGAGTGTCTTGGCATTGTTTGCATTGAGTAGTTTCATGGCATGTTTATGAGCATCTTGATGAATGTCATATTACATGCATAGATGAGGCAAGTGAGTTTCAAAAATCCATGAGTTGTTGAATATGAGATTGCATGGCCATGTGATGGCATGAGGATGGGTAAGATGGCAGTGTTGTAGCATGCCAGTCTTATGCCAGAATATTTGACTCAAGTGTCAAATGATTCAGTCCAGTTCCCATCCGTTTTCCCTTCCTGTACTACCATATGTTTTCCGCAAGGGATATGGCTTAGTAAGTTGCAAACCGTTTTCCTGGTACACACCAAATCGAGAGGCCGTGATGATGGTTCCATGGCCCTGGATTAAAGCCAGTCATCTGGTCAGGGGGCATGGGTGTTTTCGGTTGGGACCGAGAGAGGGGCACCCCTTAGAGCGCGCGTATATAAATTTGATCCCATGCTATTCGAGATTGTGATCTCCCCGTCTCAAAGTTTTTCTTGAACGCTGTCTAGGGTGATCCCTGGCATCGTGAGGTGGAATGGATGTGTACCGGTTAGATGTGTTTTCTTCCGAAATACCGTAAACGGAACTAGTCCTTAGTGACTATGGAAATCCGTTGGCTGTGGACATTTTAGTACAAACTCTGCAGAGTCAAAAATTCCTTTGAATCATCTTATCCATGTCCAAGTACTATGTTCAACTTATCTTGTCGAGTGTCAATCTCGGTGACAGAAACTCCGGAGAACCACATGGGTGTTAATTTCGGTTAAATGTTTATTTCCTGTGGATGGACTAACCCGTTTATCATCACATGTTGAATATTTTCCTATGAGTATTACTCTTGAAATTCTAAGAAATATGAATAATAAATTTAGAGCTCTTTTCGCGATGTCGCTCACACGTCCGACTGCGGCATTGTTATTATTTACTTTCAGTATAAGCCCTTTCTGCGATGTCGCTCAGACGTCCGACTGCGGCATTGTTATTATTTACTTTCAGTATAAGCCCTTTCTGCGATGTCGCTCAGACGTCCGACTGTGGCAGTATTTTTATTTACTTGATATAAGCCCTTTCTGCGATGTCGCTCAGACGTCCGATTGTGGCAGTATGGTTATTTACTTTTAATATAAGCCCTTTCTGCGATGTCGCTCAGACGTCCGACTGTGGCAGTATTGTCCTTTACTTTTAATATAAGCCCTTTCTGTGATGTCGCTCAGACGTCCGACTGTGGCACGCATATCCTTTACTTTTAATATAAGCCCTTTATGTGGTGTCGCTTAGACGCCCGACTGCGGCATGATTTATTTATTTGTTCACCCTTCGTGGCGTCGCTTCAGACTCCCGATCGGTTTTCAGTTATTTTTACTATCGTCTGACGTTTTTATTACTAAATAATGTCGTGCGAGTTCATTATTGCTCATGACGCATTCATGCATGCATTTGTTATATCTTATGTCCGAACTGTCTTGCGAGTACTTTCAAAGTACTCACCTGGCTTGTTGATTTGGCCAGATGCTGACGAAGGTGATCTCATGGATGAAGAGTTCGATAGCGAGTCCGACGCCTAGAGGAGTCCCAGTCAGTCTCGTGCGACCCTGGATTTGGTCACTGTATTATATCCGCTTCCGCTACCCAAATAAATTCATCGAGCCTCACCTCGACGCTCGATGAGCTGCCAGTTTAGGAGTCATGTTATCCACTCCACTGTGATATTTCCACCACCACTTTTATTGCGAGTCAGTAGTATGCTACCACACCATTGTGTCATATCCGCCATTATGTATAATTATTGGCGTGTCTGTAATAAATTGTTGAACACCCCCAACCTTATAATATATTTAATGCTACTGGCTTACTGTATCAAGATTTTGTCTACCAGTCAGGAGGATTTTTCCTCATACTGGACTAAAAAGATCGGTTTCTCAATAAGTATTTTATTGAAAAACCGGTCGTGACAATCCCCAAGCTTAGGTCTTGCCACTCCTTATTTCATAATCCATCAAATCTTTACCCAAAACTTAAAAACTTCACAACACAAAATTCAACAGGAAATCTCATAAGCTCCGTTAGTGCAAGAAAGAAAAACCACCACAAAAATTACTGTAATGAACTCATTTTTTATTTATATCACTACAGATTCTAAACTCCCAGGAAATGAAGGCCTGGCAGAGCTCCTGTAGTTTTTCCCTCGAAGTTGACCCTGTTTGTCAGGGTCAGATCGTGGCGTGAATTCCTCCTGCAGCGAATGCAACCGACGTTCTCGTGTCGGTCAAAATTAAACTGACGTCCTCGACTCCTCGTGTTTCTCCTCTGGCATTCCACCGTTCCCACCTCTCTCTCCCTCTCCCTCTCTCTCTCCTGTTCAGTTATTGTTTTCCTCCATCCCCATCTTGCGCTGCCGCCACCTCTCCATCTCTCTCTGCGTCCCGCCCTTCCCCTCTTCTCTGCACCCACCTCGCTGTCTCTGGTTCTCAATCATCCACACACCACCCATCACCATGGTCGCGAACTCTGTCGCGCCCGCACGGCCGCACACGCCACCATCCCGGAAGCGGCTGCAACCCCGGCGGAGCACCTGGAGTCCACTTCAACTCGCTGGCCGCAGCCTCCGCTCCCTCACGACGCCGCCAGTTTATGTGCGCCGCCGCTACCGAGATGGTCGAGTGGCAGGCCGCCACGGTCGACCTGTTCGATAAGTCGGTGAACGCAATAGGATTCCTCGCCATCGATGCTGTCGCAAGCCCACCTCCACAACGGGATCTACCACGACGAGACGATGGGCGACGACCAACACGACCATGCCGACGAGCTCCGCCATGATGAACTGCCCAATACTTGTTGCTGAAACTTTACCTTGGATCTCTCTGAATTTTCTGTTTAGCACTTGGTTAGAAATTGATTGAGGAACTTTTACGTGAATATCCAAATGACCAAACCTGTATGAATGCATTTATGGGACTTTCTCTAGGTATGTGATTTAGGATTCCATTTGCGCAGAACTGGATGGGTGCATATACAACACTTCTTTTAGAATGTTCTTGCAGGACTTGAGTTGATAAACAAATAGTTGACAAATCTTCTTTTGATGTAGGCTATGATTCTGGATTACCTTGCTAGCTAAACAACTTCCAAGGATCTTGTGGTTATTTCTCCTGATGTGGGTGTTGTTGTTAGAGCACGTGCATTTGACAAGAAATTGTGATGCCCTTTTAGCTACTGTTGAAAGGAGAAAGGAGTCACAATATGTTAGAGGTAAAGATGGATTTCTTTGGATTGTACTTATTCTATTTTTTTCAGTTCTATTTATATAGCAAAGTTAGATATCCACATGGTTCAGTTTTAGTTGTACTCTTCATCACATCATAGTGTTAAATGTGTCATAATAGAACTAGAAATAACATATAACTTTTTGATCGATTCTTTATAATTCTGAGTTCTTGTCTGCGACCACATGCAGTCATGCAGCTCATCCCCTTGATTGGTGATCTGAAGGGGGGAGTTTCTATTATGGCTGATGACATGAATGACACAGCAGGTTAGCAACACTTTCATGGTTGATGCCAAACAGAAATTTAACGTATTTTGTAGTGTGTTTTTTCTAATTTAGCCCCACCTTTTTCTTTTACCTCAGGAAATTGGTGATGTCAAGGGTGAGCTTAGTGCAGATAGTCCACACAATATAGTGCCTTTGTTGTTGAATCTTTCTTGTGACTATGCAAACTGAAACACAACGGCTGAAATCCTGACATTTGTTCTTCATTTCTGCTAAGCGTAACTGTTTGAGTTATATTACAAGGTTCTGGTGCCAAGATAGTTGACATGTTGCCAAATCTAACCAGCTTGGTTAGTCTATTGACTAAAGTAAACTACCACAAGTTCGCCAAAATTCTTTAATTAGCGCATCAACTATCTTTGCTGCAACTAGATTAGGCTATTCATGTGTATACGAATACATGATATCCGAGCGCAGGTCAACATAGCACCTGGAGGTTCAATTCTAGAACAGTTTTCAGAATTATGAGCATTTTCCTTTGGGTTGAACTTTTTGCGCATTGCTGATCCAAAGCGTTTAGGCAAAAGTACAATCAGCGCAGTATAGATTGTGTAAGCTCTGTTTTACTGTACCATAATTTTTCTTGAAGATATTACAACTTTTAGCTCGATGTGCACAAATATTCTTAAATGTTGCCGCTCATGTTCACATGTTGCTGGTGAAGTTTAGAGAACATCTCTAGAGTTACTGTGCTCCCAGCGAACAGAGCTACCTGGTGCATCATATGTTTTGAGGATGGATGGGCCCATGTTGTCAGATGGTGAACACTGGTTCTCTTTGTATGGGCATACATACGTGTAGGTATCGTGTGATTTTCTGTCTTTTCTTTGTCATGCATGGTTTGTCTCTAGAGCGAACAACCTTGGCCTTCCAGTCTTTGAAACTACCTTCGCCCAATCTTCTCAACAACCTTGGCCTTCCAGTCTTTGAAACTACCTTCGCCCAATCTTCTCTTTCCCGAAATCACCACCGCCTTGTAACCATCTTCACCACTAATTGATGCCCCTGGATACTGGTCCGGCCTGCTTCGCTCTCATATACAAATTTCCTCTCCTGGCGATAGCTCCTTCGACCTCCAGTGCTCCGTGGCCGCCCACATCCTCCTGCTCCTGCACCGCTTTTTGACGCTTGGTACGCACCTACACCTCCAGTGTCGATCCTGATGGGATGCCGGTGTCGCCATAGCCCCTATTGGGCCTAGCTACATGACTGTGGTGACCCACCTCTTCAACTCCAGTCCTGTTAGGTACTCAGGTCTCCTTGCTCTCTTCATTCTGCCATCGGTGGTGTTTGGCCATCACACTGTACAGTCTATTGTGATGCTGGTCATCAAGTTGGATCATTAAGGTGTGGCAATTTTATGGTTTGGGTATGGACGTATGGTGGTGATATAGTCATACTTGCTTTTGTGATATTGGCCATACTTGCTTCTGTGATATTGGTGCTTGCTCGACTCCCAATTCTTCTCTCCGGCTCCTTGCAAGGTCATCTGCAAATGTTGCAAAGTTACTTGATCATTTCTCCACCTATCCGGCGATTCTCCTACAATGTCTTGTGTTCTTCCCGTTGTGTATGGGCATGTGAGAGGGGATTTTGGATCTAGGCAGCGTGTAGGCGGTGGCAGATGTGGTGTTAGCAGGACTAGATCTGAGAGGGCAATGTGAGCACGGATTCAAAATTTTAGTTTGGGTTACTTGGATTTGTTGCTGGCAAGTAGAGTATTGTCAGTGCAACCTTAGTTTTGTGTTGATAGGGCTTGTGTGCTTTCATTGGACTTTCGTATGGCGGTTTTGGTTTTGTCCATCAGGTGTCTACAACCAGTGCATCTGCTTCCCAGGGAATCAGTTTTGTGTGGTGAGTTTCTCTACTTGGTCTCTGTGCCCAGACAAAGAGCATAACGACAGAAGAGAGAGGATAGTAGTTAATAAGTGATCGATCAATGCTCTGCATCATGTTTCGTGGTTATAGTCTATCACAGGTTTGCCTGTCATGTTATCTTAATTGTATATTGACATTAAGCTTGCCGTGCTAGAATGCCCATTTAAATATATGGTACCAAATATGCCTTGAAATATGCAAGAAACATAGTGTTGTAATGTGAAATGTATTTGTTCAAGGTGTGTTAGAAAATGGATGATGACACGTGAGTACTGTTTAACAAATAGCTATTGAAACACCATTTTATCCCTGGTGGTGTTTCTGCTAGAGCATCATTTTTTTCCTTGCATATGTATGGCATCAACACTTTTCAAATGACTTCGCTGATGTCTCCGTTTCTGTTTGTAAGAATCCATTCCCTGTATTTTATTTTATGGTAAGTTCTTCCTAGAGATAATATTTTAAATATTTATTTTTTATGAATGGGAGAATCCTGATGTTGTCGGATACTTTCATGTATGGCCTGGAGCAAATATATAAATAGTGCACACTAATCGTAACCCTTTGCCATTAAGCCTTCAGAATATGTACGTTTGCCAGTACCATGCTGTGCAAAATATGAATTTTGCTAGAGTTGATGTTCAGCCAAGCATGTGGTGTTTCTTAGACATTTTCTCATCCCCCCTACATCTTTTTTACCTCAAGGAATTCAGATAAATCACGATATGTAACTCTCTCTTTCTTTTCATTTCTTTTCTTTAGCTTAACATCTTTTAGATCGTGATCAATTCTATATTTAATCCATTTTTATTGGACAGCTCAAAGATGGAAACATCATATATTTAGAGAGTGGGCAACCAGGACAACCCCTTTTTCTACCTGTGTAAAGAAATCATTGCTCAGTCTGAAATCACATCTTTAAATATCGATGAAGCTTGGTGTGAAGACTGAAGAATTTGATACTTATGTTTTCTATCACAACAACAAGAGATGCATAGGACACTTTGCGTTTAACCTTTATATTTAGGGATCCTTATGGGCAGTGTACATTTTGGTATAAATATATCAGCCTTTTAATAGCCACTGATCAAGCATGGTAGATCCGAATATCATCATAGATTACTGCTCTTTCTTCACTGAATCAACATGTTGTGTGTTCCTATCAGCTGGTAGGTAGGCTTAATTTGTGCAGGTCAAATGTATGCATGCTACTGGATAGGTGAGACTAATAATCTTTAATTTTGTCTATAGCAAGGATACACAGACACATTCTTTTGGAAATTGCTACTGGATAGGTGGGAACAAATAAGCTTTAATCAAATTAATTTTTCATCTTTCTTGCTATTTTCATGAGAATAAATGAGCTGACACCAAATTAGCGAGCAGCCTTCTGTTAAAGCATATCTACCACTCCCTCCGATCCAAAATAAGTGTCACGGTTTTAAACTAAGGTTAGTACAATTCGTGTAAAAAAAAGGTTAGTTCAATCTTAGTTCCACTGCGATGCTTGTTATGGATTCGAGGGAGTACCAAACTGCTCACCAATTTTTTAGAGTATTGTTCGTGTTTCCATTGCTTTATGTTAGTTTTATCAAATGGAAAATTTGTCACAGCTCTTCTCCTTTTGCACCTTTTGTATTTTGTACTTTATGATGGGCATAATCTTGCTTCTACAGATAACTTGGACGATGTAATTTATGCTGATAATAACATTCCACTTTTTTCTGCTTATTGGTCTACTCTTGGCGGGTTTCTTACAGAAATGGATAGTTTCTAGCTTCATCAGTATTAAGTATTTTACAGATATGCAACTTTCTTTTGTCATCATAGTGAGACAACCAACGCTCAACAACAATTCCCCTGTGTGTGTCTCCTTCTGATCCAGCACGACTACTTCTGCCAAAATCCCAGGAGAAAGGGCCATGGCAACATGAGAAACAATAGTCGGCTCACATAAAACCATGATAGAATAGGCAAAGAACCTGCTGCCGAATAAACGATCAATAGAGAAACGGCGCGGCAAGGCGCACATGTTCTTCTAGTTGATGTTAAACCTACTGTATTCCAACTTCTCTATGGTTCATACCCCTTGATACTAGCCATAGATGCATCAAAATAAGCAAATGACACACAAAAAACAGAATCTATCACGAACAGAACAGTCTGTAATAATCTGTAACTCTCGAATACTTCTGGAACTCTAAAAATCCTACAAAAATAGGAAGTCCTGGCAATTTGTCTATTGATCTACAGAAAAAAGAATCAACGCAAAATCACGTTTCTATGAATTACTAAAATTATTTTCGTGCGTGCAAAGTTTCTGTTTTTCAGCAGAATCAAATTAAGTATCACTGTAGGTTATCCTATAGGTTCTACATGGCACAAACACTAATTAAAACATGAAAACACATCTAAACAGAAGATAGAAGAAATATTTATTACTAAGCAGAAGCAAAAAGCAAGAAAGAAAAATAAAATTGAGTTGCCTCCCAACTAGCGCTATTGTTTAACGTCCCAAGTTAGGCATAAAAGCGAGGATAGATCTAAGTAGTGCCATCTTTGGCACTCAATTCATAAGTAGCTCGCATGATAGATTCATAAGGTAATTTGACTTTCTTTCTCGGAAAGTGCTCCATGCCTTTTCTTAATGGAAATTAGAATCTAATATTCTCTTCCTTCATATCAATAATTGCACCAATCGTTCTAAGGAAAGGTCTACCAAGAATAATAGGACATGAAAGATTGCAATCTATATCAAGAACGATAAAATCTACGGGCACATAATTCCTATTTGCAACAATAAGAACATCATTGATCCTTCCCGTAGGTTTTTTAATGATGGAATCCGCAAGGTGCAAATTTAAAGAACAATCATCAAAATTATGGAAACCTAGCACATCACATAAAGTTTTCGGAATCGCGGAAACACTAGCACCCAAATCACATAAAGCATAATACTCATGATCTTTAATTTTAATCTTTATAGTAGGTTCCCACTCATCATAAAGTTTTCTAGGTATAGAAACTTCCAAATTAAGTTTTTCATCATAAGATTGCATCAAGGCATCAACGATATGTTTGGTAAAAGCTTTATTTTGACTATAAGCATGAGGAGAATTCAACATGGATTGCAACAAGGAAATACAATCTATTAAAGAACAATTATCATAATTAAATTCCTTGAAATCCAAGATAGTGGGTTCAATGCTATTTAAAGTCTTGACCTCTCCAATCCCACTTTTACCAAATTTAGCATCAAGATCTAAAAACTCTGAATCATTGGGATGCCTTTTAACTAAAATTGACTCATCTCCAGTCCCATCATTATCAATATTCATTTTTCAAAACAAAGATTTAATAGGGGACACATCAATAACTTTTAGATCTTCATCATTATTTTCATGGAAACTAGAAGAACATGCTTTTACAAAGAAATCTTTCTTAGCACACAATCTAGCGGTTCTTTCTTTGCACTCATCAATGGAAATTCTCATGGTTTTGAGAGACTCATTGATATCATGCTTGGGGGAAGTAGATCTAAGTTTCAAAGAATCAACATCAAGCGAAAGCCTATCAATGTTCCTAGCCAAATCATCAACTTTAAGCAATTTTTCTTCAAGCAAAGTATTAAAATTCTTTTGAGAGATCATAAATTCTTTAACACTATTCTCAAAATCAGAGGGCATCTTATTAAAATTTCCATAAGAGTTGTTGTAGGAATTTCCATAATTATTAGAGGAATTACTAGGGAACGGTCTAGGATTAAAGTTTCCTCTATAAGCGTTGTTGCCAAAATTATTCCTACCAACAAAATTCACATCCATAGATTCATTATTATTCTCAATCAAAGTAGAGAAAGGCATATCATTGGGATCAATAGGAGTACTCTTAGTAGCAAACAATTTCATAAGTTCATCCATCTTTCCACTCAAAACATTAATTTCTTCTATACAATGCACTTTTTTACTTGTAGATCTTTTGTTGTGCCATTGAGAATAATTAGCCATAATGAAAGAACATGCGGTGCCCCATGTTTGGTTTTGGTAATTAATGACAATCTCTATGGACTAATGGTTGCCTTGAGTTATATTTGAAGGGGTTTGTGCTTAGGCTTTTCTTGAAGTCCATGTGTTGGTTTCAAGGAGTTTATGAGTTGACCAAGGTGCTATTAAGGAATTATCCAAAGATTGGTCATGTGAGTGTTGAGCTTATTGCAAGCATGGCTTGAATAAGAAGATTGTGTGATCATTCATGTTTACCTTCAAGACATCATCCAAATGAAGAGAGTTGGAAAGATTTAAGGTTGATCAAGACCAAGTCAAGAGTGAATCAAGTTGATCAACTCACAAAGCGTAGAAGATGTACCGAGAGGGATCAAGTGATCCCATGGTATGGTAAGCATTGTCCATTTCACTTTGTGTACTAACCCATGGTCTATGTGAGAGTTCTATGTGGGGTTAGGTACGCGTCCATGGGCTCGCGTCAAGAGGAACGTATCATACAACCCATGGAAAGGATCGGATGACATCAAGTGGTGATCGTCATCAAGATTGCCATGTGCAAGTTCAAGTGGAGCATCGCGAAGAGATCAAGTGCTTGAATCTTGCCATCCATTGCGGTGTCAATGGACTTGTGAAGATGCGCCGAAGAGTGGCTCACCCATAGTGGACTATGGGGGAGCTATCATCTAGTCTTCATCGAGCCAACACAATCAAGAAAGGTGGTCCAACTTGAGGGAGTCAAGATCATCATCATCTAGGTCAAGTGGACCATGTGCAAGGCAAAGGTTTTCCCTTGATAGCTTTTCTATTTTACCGGTCTCCTGGCGGTAGTTGGGAGACCGGGTTATAGGATCGTTTGCCATACTATCAAGGGGGCTCTCAAGTTGGTAGCTTGATCGTATTGTTTGTAGAGAGCTCAAACCATTGCATCCTTGCATCATGTTTCTTGGTTCTTGTTTGGTTCTATTTGTGAGTCTTATAGCTTATGGTCATCTTGATGACAAGCTTGAGTTCTTCGAAAACGGAGTTCGCATGCGTCTTCTATGATGTTTTCGGTGTTGGAGGTTTTACCGGTCTTATCCGAGGAACGGTTCTCACCATTTGCTTATGGACCTTTTCTCATTTGCTTCTTATTGATATTTCTATCAAGATTGTGTTAGCCCATGCCGTTAGCTTTCCAACAAATTTGGTTTCGTCGAATTCGGAGTCCGTTTGCAAAAGTTGTGGCAGTTTTGGTGTTCTGAAAAGGCTGCAAAGGTACTACCGCGAATTGGAGCGGATGTAATTTTTTACTACCGCGGCTCTTACAACGGTAGTACCGCTTCGGACCAAAAAACTCGTCCCAAGTCCTGCGGAAGTAGGTACGGAAGTATTTTTTTCGTACCGCTTGCAAGCAGTAGTACCGCTACCATTTGCGGTAGTACCGTGAGGTCGAGCGGTAGTACCGTGAGGACGAGCGGTAGTACCGCTCTGGCGGTTCTAATGACCTTTTGCCTCCTCGCTGTTGTTTTTCAAAGGGGTACTACCGCCCTAGCGGTAGTACCGCTCCTTGGAACAGTAGTACCGCTCTATGCGGGATGTGAGCATAACGGTTGGATTTTCCCCCACCTATAAAAGGGGGTCTTCTTCCCCATTGAACCTTATCTCTTAAGCTCGTGTTCTTCCCCCATTGTTGACCTTCTTCGAGCTTGCTAACTCTCAATCCCTCCAATGATTCTTGCTAGTTCTTGAGGGAAAAGAGAGAGGAGATCTAGATCCACGTTTCCACCAATCACTTTCTCCTCTAAGTGAGGGGAACCCCTTGGATCTAGATCTTGGAGTTCTTCGTGTTCTTCTTTCGTTCTTCCTCTCATTTTCCTCCCTAGCATTAGTTGCTTTGGTGGGATTTGGGAGAGAAGGACTTGGGTACTCCGTGTGCCCTGGCCATTGCATTTGGTGCATCGGTTTGAGTTCTCCATGTGATACGTGGAAGTTACAAGTTGAGAAGCTTATTACTCTTGGGTGCTTGTTACCGTTGAGCTTGTTACTCTTGGGTGTTTGGACACCCTAGAGCTTGTTCGTCTTGGGTGCCTTGGCGCCCTAGACGGTTGGTGTTGTTCGGAGCTCAATCATTGTGGTGTAAAGCTGCGGGAAAGTGTCGGGGTCTCCAATTAGGTTGTGGAGATCGCCCCGAGCAATTTGACGGGTACCAGTGACCGCCCCCAAGGGTTGCCAAAGTGTACGGGTTCGGTGACCACCCCCAAGGGTTGCCATTCGTACGGGTTCGGTGACCGCCCTCAAGGGTCCCTTAGTGGAATCACGTCATCTTGCATTGTGCGAGGGCGTGAGGAGATTATGGTGGCCCTAGTGGCTTCTTGGGAGCATTGTGCCTCCACACCGCTCCAAACGGAGATTAGCATCCGCAAGGGTGTGAACTTCGCGATACATCGTCGTCTCCAAGTGCCTCGGTTATATCTTACCCGAGCCCTTTACTTATGCACTTAACTTTGTGATAGTCATATTGTTCTTTGTCATATATCTATCACATAGTTACTTATCTTGCTTAGCATAATTTGTTGGTGCACATAGGTGAGCCTAGTTGTTGTAGGTTTTGTGCTTGACAAATTAACCATTAGGTTTATTCCGCATTTGTTCAAGCCTCTACCGTGATTATTTTAAAATGCCTATTCACCCCCCTCTAGGCGACATTCACGATCTTTCAATTGGTATCAGAGCCTCGTCTCTCTTTATTTGGCTTTACTGCCTAGAGAGTAAAGATGTTGACTAGGGGATTAGGATTCTCTAACACTCTTAGTTTCGATGGCACAAATTTTGGTCTTTGGGTAATTCGTATGCTTAATCTCTTTAGGGTCATGGACCCAAATTTAGAGCGAATTGTAGATATGGGTTTTTCTCCTCCAAAGGATCCCCAAAGATTATATTTAGAGGATGAGAAAAACTCTTATCTCAATGCTCAAGCTTCTAATGTGCTTTTCGATGCTTTGAGCAATGTAGTTATATTTCAACTCATGCCGTTCCGGGATGCTCATGAGTTGTGGACGAAGCTTCAAGATAAATATGGTGTGTCCAAGATTTGTGGGGATGATTGTTCTCCCTCCACCTCTGGTCGTATAGTCTTCTCAACTTCTTCTACTTCACCTACATGTGGTTTGCCACAAGGTAATGATATGGTGAGTAGTGTTGGTCATTGCAATGATGATAGTATGCTTATTGTGGATGATCCTTCATAACTATATTATTGCAATGCTCCTTCTTTGGGCTTTAACACTTCGAGCACTCCAAATGTTTCACATGCTTGTGTTGATAGTCCTTGCATATCATGTAGAAATTGCTTGACTAAATCTCATGATGATATGCTTGCTATGTCTTGTTGCCATGATAAAAATGCATCTATTTCCTCGAATTGTTGTGCTAACAATGTAGAGGAAACCCAACACTCCATGGAACAAGATGTGGTGTTTAATGGTGCCTCAAGGGATCCTACATCATCATCTATTGCTTTTTGCCTTATGGCTAAGGCGTCAAAGGTATCTCCTACTTTGAACCCCAATATGTCTCTTGATGATGATGTTGATGCTAATGATGATGAGGATAATGATGAAGAGAATGATAATGTTGCCTCCTTAAAAACTAAGGGGGAAATGATTTTTAAAGCTCTTCATAAAAATAAAATTGCTCGTTCCAACTTCATGGAAATAATGTCCATTGCCATTGAAGGCAAGAAATACATTGAGGAGTTGGAATCTCATCTAGAGGAGCATGAGGTCACCATTGAGAAAATGGAAGCTCATGAGCGTGATTACGCAAATGAGATCGCGGAGCTATCTCAAGCTCTTGAACATGAACAAACCACCTCTGAATCTCTTGAGGAGACTTTTGCTCTAGAATTATCTAGAGTGAGGGAATCTCATGATAGAAATCTTGAGGTGGCCAATGATTTCAAAACTAAAAATGCTAAGCTTGAAGTTGCTCATGCTAGACTCCTTGAGGATTTTGAGCACCTCGAAAATGGCTCAAGGGTCATCAAGGGTGAGCTCATCAAACTCACCGAGTATCATGCTCAACTTGAAGCTTCTTATTTAAAAGAGCTTGCCAAGTTGCCTCTCCTATTGTTGTTAATGATGATGCTTGTGCTACTAACTCTATTACTTGTGAAGCATCCATTTTGAAGGAGAATGTTGAGCTAAGGCTCAACTTGAGTTGCTATCTAGCAATTATGGGAAATTGGAAGAAAGCCATGAAAGGCTCTCAAGCTCTCATGATGATCTTCTAGTATCCCATAATGTGCTAAAGATAGCTCATGAGGCCATGATTGCTAAGGTAACATCTAGTGAGCCTCATGTGGATACTAGCACTACTTCTAGTCAAAATACTATATTGCCATGTGCTAGTCCTGTAATTCATCTACTCACAATGTTGGTACATCTTGTGATGAATTGCTTTCCTTGCCTTGTTGCTCTAACGATGAAGCTTATACTTCCTCTAGTACTTGTGTTGAGACTAACCATGTAGAGGAAATCAAAGAGCTCAAGGCCCAAGTCACTTCTTTGAAGAAAGACTTGGAAAAGAGTCATGAAGGGAAATCCACACTCAACAATATCTTGAGTGTGCAAAAATCCCCCAATGACAAAGGTGGACTTGGATTCAACTCCAATAAGAAGAAAGTCCAAGAGCAACAAGAAGAAGGGCCAAAACAAGTCAAGAATTCGGCCAAGATTATTTGCTTCAAGTGCAAAATTGAAGGGCATCATGTTAGATCTTGCCCATTGAAGAAGAAGGCCATTAGTGACAAGCAACAAGGGAAGAGGCCACAAGTTCAATCTCATGCTCAACCTCAAGTTGAAGAAAGGTCACTTCCCAAGAAGACTCAAGTTAATGCCTCTCTTGTTGAGAAATCAAGTGAGAATAAAATGAAGAGTAGACGTTGCTACTTATGTCGTGAGAAAGGTCACGTCGCTTCTTCATGCACTAGTGATAACTTATCCAACCCAATTACTATTGATAATATCTATTCTCTTGGGAAGGATAAGGTTGGCAATGTGTTTGCCAAGTTTGTTGGTACTCAAAGTGGTGTCAAGCAAAGAACCATTTGGGTAGCCAAGCCTATTGTGACTAACCTCTTAGGACCCAACTTGGTTGGGGACCAACAAGCTCAAACTTGATAAATAGGTGTTTTTGGAGGGCATTGGAGACTTGGCTACATTATGAAGATTTGAGGGGTCTTCATCATTCATATTATCTCAAGCCAAGTCATTAGGAGTCTTGAGTTTCTATGTTATATCCAATGTTCCTCCTTGCGGTAACTCATAATTAAATTGTTTACATTGATAGTTACTTGCCCTTAGCATGTTGTGGTTTTGTACCTTGCGTGTGTTTGTATATGATGTGTTTCCAATTTGCTTAACTTGAGTAATCAAGTTTGTGTATGTTGGTTTGCACATCATGTACGTGTGTGTCGTGCATTGAGCCTTTGTGCATCTTGTTTGTTTCTTAGTTGGCTCATGTGAGAGATTAATGGAATATCCCATTATGGGGGAGTGATGTGCTTTGTGCACCTCACAATCCTATAAATGTGTGTACATGAGGAATACAATCTAGTATTGATATTACAAGATTATCTAGTCACTATGTGGTATGCCTTCTCATGAGAAATTCAAATTCTAAATAGTCCATTAATCATCTCTTGTTGGATCCTCATGTTGCCTCTTGTTAAGTTTATATTGGTATCACATTATGGGGGAGTAATATGCTATGTGCATACTACAAGCCTAGAAATGTGTACATTTGAGATTTTGTCACCTAGAATTGATATTGTAAATTATCTTGTTCCTAGGTGGCATGTTAGCTCTACAAGTTGCAATTTGCTTGTGTTTGGTGTGAAGATGATCTCAGATATCCTTGCTATCTACCACCGGGAATTACTTCCAAATACTTCTTATCTTTTGACAATTGGTACTCACTTGTGTGGTAGAAATTATTGATCATCTTTACTTTCGCCTTTGCTTTTATTTGCTTTATCTCTTGCTTAAATTGTGTCAACTCCCATTGCCTTCCGTGCCACTTGAGGATCTTGTTGTGGTCTTGTTCTTGTCTAGTGTTTTCTTGATATAGAGAAAGTGGTGATCCCAGCTTGTGCATTTTGTATTCAAATGCAAATACTCTATAATGCACAACTCATGGGGGAGCTATCCTATTTTCTATAAAACACTCATCTTGTGATCCATATTAAGTGTGTGTTGGTGGATGGCAAGTCGTTTCTTTTGGTACTTTGTGCCATCATGAAATTTTGTAGAGAGCTTGGTTTGTTTGGAACCATCCTCTCCTTTGGGAGTTTGACATCTTTTTTTGTGTGTTCCAATGGATATCTTATTCCTTGATGTATCTTTTAATGATATCTTCCAAGTGATGATTTCTTCATTTGGTATCCTTTTCACTTGGTTTTTCCTTGTATTTTGGTATTGGTTCTTGAAAGTCTTGAGCATGCATTTTAACTTCATGTAGTTCCTCTGGCATGCTTTCTTTCTTTGACCCAACATATAGGGGAAACTCCACCAAGTCTCAAATTGGATGAGATGTGCATGAGATTAATTTTCATATCTGTATGCACAAATCTATGTGGAGTTTGTCCTATGTATTGTTGGTTCTCTAACTCTTTGGTCCCAATGAGTTTGGGTACCATTTTGTTTGTGTTGTTCTAGGAACAATTGGAGATGCATTGGATACTCGGCTCATTCAAAAGGAAGGTGTTGTCACCATGTGCTTATTGGAGTCAAGCTAGGATGATCAATGAACTACTTTCTACCTTCAATTGGTATCTACTACATCCTTCCAATGCTATCTCGGTAACAAGTATCATCATCTACTACATGCACACATTATTGCATCAATCGTGTGTAGGTTGTATCATGGCATGTTATTCTTTCTTTCTTGTGATACTTGTTTCCTTTCTCAAAGCATCCCAACAATGATCTCTTGTTTCTAGTTGTGATGTCTTTGATGGTTGTGTGGTAGGAATTCATTTATATACAATAAGACCATATCTGGCCTTGTGCTATGCTTCAAAGCACATATCTTATTGGTATATGTATGACTTCCTTTTGGATATCTTGTTCCTTCGTGTTGTAACTATTTCAGGTGTACATCCTTCTTGGTAGATATATATATCTTCATGATTTCGTCTACCTAGACCCTTATACACTTGAGAGAAATTACATCTCTAGATGATATCCTTTCTTTCACGTCTACCTTATCTTTCTTATGTTATTTCTTTGATGGCTCCGTGAAAGCTTTTGCCTTGAGTGTGTGTCTTATCTCATTGCATCTTGATGCACTCTTGTGTGGTGAAGATTATTTTCCTCATGCTTGTCTTGATGAGGCTTTTGCCATCTTAATTGGTATCCCCTGTCTTGATGAGGCTTATGCTTTCTATCTTCACCTTGGGTTGTCACAAGTGTTGGTTATTCATTTTGCATATTTAGAGTTCTTGTGAACCCATTTGCTTAGTTGTGTGTGGGAATGAAAGGCTTTGCATCGTGTATCTCATTCATTCGAGACTATGTTGATGCTTATGCTCATCCATATATTAGTCTTCTCATGTGCTTTGCCATGACTCACACACATCATTTTGGTTGAGCCTATTCTTAAGTTGCCTCTTTGACATGTTGCTCAACCATGTGTTTGTTGCAAGTGCTAGGCTTAGTTTCCTTTATGCTCACTTGCACTTGTTGTATGTTTCTATTGATTTTGGGGGAGCTATGATCCTATTTTGTGCACTTTGTATCCAAATACAAAAATTATTATGTGTGCACAAATCATGGGGAGCTTCTCTAGCTTATTTAGAACACTCCTTTGCTCATATCATAATATCCTTCATTCATGTGGCTCATAGGATCTTTGGTCTAGTTGGTTCAATTGATATCCTTTGATTGCTTGCTTCAATTGGTATCTTTTGATAGTTTGCTTCCATTGGTATCCTTTGATTGCTTGATTGCTCGTTCTCTCTAAGTTATGTGTTTGTAGCATATCATTCTTTTGCAATCTTTGAGCCTCAATATAGTTTGTCTTCCTCCAAGTATTTACCGTTGGATATGTGTATTGCATTCCACTCTTTTGTTGAGAAATACACAATTTGTGGAGGAACACAATTTATATTGGCCTTCTAAGCTTTTTGCTCATTTTGGCAATCGATGCCAATGGGGGAGAAGTTTCAGAGAGTTGTGTGAGGAAGTTTAGAGAGTTGTTTCCTCTCTTATTGCTTTGGTTTTGTTCCTAAGCTTGTGCATCTCATGCGCATACATTATTTTTGCATGGTATGGTGATGTATTATTCCTTATATAAACTCTCTTGAAAGTGATTGTCATCAATTACCAAAATGGGGGAGATTGAAAGAACATGCGGTGCCCCATGTTTGGTTTTGGTAATTAATGACAATCTCTATGGACTAATGGTTGCCTTGAGTTATATTTTAAGGGTTTGTCCTTAGGCTTTTCTTGAAGTCCTTGTGTTGGTTTGAAGGAGTTTATGAGTTGACCAAGGTGCTATTAAGGAATTATCCAAAGATTGGTCATGTGAGTGTTGAGCTTATTGCAAACATGTCTTGAATAAGAAGATTGTGTGATCATTCATGTTTACCTTCAAGACATCATCCAAATGAAGAGAGTTGGAAAGATTCAAGGTTGATCAAGACCAAGTCAAGAGTGAATCAAGTTGATCAACTCACAAAGCGTAGAAGATGTACCAAGAGGGATCAAGTGATCCCATGGTATGGTAAGCATTGTCCATTGCACTTTGTGTACTAACCCATCGTCTATGTGAGAGTTCTATGTGGGGTTAGGTACGTGTCCATGGGCTTGCGTCAAGAGGAAGATATCATACAACCCATGGAAAGGATGACATCAAGTGGTGATCGTCATCAAGATTGCCCTGTGCAAGTCCAAGTGGAGCATCACGAAGAGATTAAGTGCTTGAATCTTGCCATCCATTGTGGTGTCAATGGACTTGTAAAGATGTGTCGAAGAGTGGCTCACCCATAGTGGACTATGGGGGAGCAATCATCTAGTCTTCATCGAGCCAACGCAATCAAGAAAGGTGGTCCAACTTGAGGGAGTCAAGATCATCATCATCTAGGTCAAGTGGACCATGTGCAAGGCAAAGGTTTTCCCTTGATAGGTTTTCTATTTTACCGGTCTCGTGGTGGTAGTTGGGAGACCGGGTTATAGGATCATTTGTCGTCGTACTATCAAGGGGGCTCTCAAGTTGGTAGCTTGATCGTATCATTAGTAGAGAGCTCAAACCATTGCATCCTTGCATCATGTTTCTTGGTTCTTGTTTGGTTCTATTTGTGAGTCTTAGAGCTTATGGTAATCTTGATGACAAGCTTGAGTTCATCGAAAACGGAGTTCGCATGCGTCTTCTATGATTTTTTCGGTGTTGGAGGTTTTACCGGTCTTATCCGAGGAAGGGTTCTCACCATTTTCTTATGGACCTTTACTCATTTTCTTCTTATTGATATTTCTATCAAGATTGTGTTAGCCCATGCCGTTAGCTTTCCAACAAACTTGGTTTCGTCGAATTCAGAGTCCGTTTGCAAAAGTTGTGGCAGTTTTGGTGTTCTGAAAAGGCTGCAGCGGTACTACCGCGAATTGGAGCAGATGTAATTTTTTACTACCGCTCCAGAGCAGTACGTAGTACCGCTCCGGACCAAAAAACTCGTCCCAAGTCCTGCGTAGGTAGGTACGGAAGTATTTTTTTGTACTGCTTGCAAGTAGTAGTACCGCTACCATTTGCGGTAGTACCGTGAGGTCGAGCGGTAGTACCGCTCCGGCGGTTCTACTCGCCTTTTGCCTCCTCGCTGTTGTTTTTCAAATGGGTACAACCTCCCTAGCGGTTTGGAGCTGTAGTACCGCTCTGTGCGGGCTGTGAGCATAACGGTTGGATTTCCCCCCACCTATAAAAGGGGGTCTTCTTCCCCATTGAACCTTATCTCTTAAGCTCATGTTCTTCCCCCATCGTTGACCTTCTTCGAGCTTGCTAAATCTCAATCCCTCCAATGATTCTTGCTAGTTCTTGAGGGAAAAGAGAGAGGAGATCTAGATCCACGTTTCCACCAATCACTTTCTCCTCTAAGTGAGGGGAACCCCTTGGATCTAGATCTTGGAGTTCTTCGTGTTCTTCTTTCGTTCTTCCTCTCATTTTCCTCCCTAGCATTAGTTGCTTTGGTGGGATTTGTTGGAAATATGAGCAATTTACCGAATGATTTTATTAACAGAAATAGTAGATAAAACATGACTAAAATAGCAAATATAAAGCAAGTCATGCAATCTGACAGAGAGAAGGTAAACATCATCCGCATATATGAACTTGAGGTAAACACATCTAGAACAATCACTAGATGAAGTTGCTTATACGACTTAGAGCCTAACATACGTAGGACAGAAACTAGAGCCAAGAACTGTAACAGGACTTCTAACAGAAAGGAGAAGAACACGTACGACACAGCAGCAGCAGAAGCGCTGGACTTGGGGTCGGTGTCCTCGCCTGCCATGTCGTCGAGGAGGTCGTGGACGTCGGGGAATAAGTCGTCGTCGGGGAAGTAGTCGTCGGCGACCGGATCGTCCGTGATGAAGCAGCCAGTAGTCGCGCAGAGCGCTCCCCAAAAACCTTATCACCCTTCTCCCATACAGGACTCAAAGAGTGCGGTTTCGGAGGCCTACTGTCCGGACCTGCGGTGCACGCCGCAAGCCGGGATGGAGAAGATCGTAGCAGCAGCGCAGTGCTCAGGAACCAGTGGCGATAGGAAGAAGTAGTTCTGGTGCATCTTGCTGAGAGGAGCGACCTCCCTTTTATAGGCGCAAGAGAAGGAGGCGAGAGGGCAGCACCGGGAGCTGAAGGGACCGAGGGAGATGAAACGAACAGACAGCAGCCGAAGGGTGCAGCGTTCGCATTTAATTTCCACTACAGCAAAACTTTCCATCTCCCGAGTGACCTTTCGTATACCCGTAGTGCGTGGCAAAAATTTAGACATCGGCTCGGCTCATTCCCGCAACCCGCGACGCGTCGTGACGAGGCGTGGCGTGGCGTGGCGAGGCGGGCGGCGGAGGAGGAGCGCGCGTGGATGTCGCTCTTGTTCTCATGCTCATACAAGTGGGGAAGGAGCCTTCTTTATAAAGAGGTCCAACTCCCTCTAAACTAGCAATGTGGGACTAAACTTTAGTTCCACCTCTTGCCTTGCACAAATGGGCTGCGTGGGCCTCTAGGATTTATTAGGAATTTCTGAAACTGCTACTGGGCTAGGCCCAAAATGGACAAAATTCCAGCAATCCCCCACCAGATCCCAGAGGCACACAAAATTTGCCTTTGGTTCCAAAACACTGTTTTATATACCGATACTGCAGTGGAGACTGTTAAGTTGAACTTCCACCTAGAACTCTATGCTACACTAGTAAGCAACTTGAACAGTGGACTGGGCCTTGAACTGCAAGTTTTCTGCGAATCTAGCTTCACATAAAGCCTTGACCGATACGTGGCTACCGTGGGTCTTCCCCGCGGGTGGAGCTTATGCGTCATACTCCATGACCTTTCATGAGTTTACTAGAGAGAACCCTACTCTCATAGATTGCGACGTTTGACAATCAGACTCATATAGGTGTGTTCTTCAAAAGATGTTCTGCAGGACAACATCTCTGCTTCAAAGAGCCACTTAGAACACATTAAGATATACATCAACCTACCATGCAGATTAGGAGAGTATTGCATCTTCATGGACTGGTATTTTTAATAGTAAGGATACTCTCCTCCCAGTTGACCAACATCTTGTCTTCCACATCTAATTCATGGGATCTCCGATCACAAAGAATAGGTTACCACTGTGAACAACTCATATTGTGGGTCTCATACCCATATCCCTCGATGCATTATCTATCACATTACATGATAGACCCTTAGTGAAAGGATCTGCCAGATTTTTAGACGTTTGGATATAATCCAATGCAATAACTCCGGAGTTTCTCATTTTTCTGATAGACTTTAACCTTCTCTGAACGTGTCTTGATGACTTCATGTTATCCTTAGAGCTGTTCACTTTTGTGATCACAGTTTGATTGTCACAGTTCATAAGGATACCCGGTACAGGTTTCTCAACAACCGGCAAGTCATTCAAGAGCCGGCGAAGCCAATCTGCTTCGACCGTAGCTGTATCTAGTGCTGTGAGTTCTGCTTCCATAGTTGACCTCGTTAAGATGGTCTGCTTGCAAGACTTCCAAGAAACAACGCCACCTCCATGAGTGAACACATATCCGCTCGTGGCCTTTATCTCATCAGCATCTGAGATCCAGTTTGAGTCACTATACCCTTCAAGCACCTTTGGGTGCCCAGTGTAGTGAATTCCATAATTTACAGTGCCTTTCAAATAACGCAAAACTCTCTCTAGAGCTTTCCAATGCACATCTCCCGGTTTTGAGACAAACCGGCTCAGCTTGCTAACAGCAAAAGAGATGTCAGGTCTTGTAGCACTGGCTAAGTACATAAGCGAGCCAATAATCTGAGAATACTTCAATTGATCTCTAGCAATTCTTCAATTCTTTCGAAGCAGCACGCTAGCATCATATGGTGTTGGAGAGGGCTTGCAGTCACTATAGCCAAAGCGACTCAAGATCTTTTCCACATAGTGAGATTGAAGCAATGTAATCCCACCATCATCATCTCTCAACAACTTGATGTTCAGAATGACATCAGCCACTCCTAAATCCTTCATCTCAAAACAGCGAGATAGGAAATCCTTGACCTCCTTAATAACATTCAGATTTGTTCCAAAAATCAGTATGTCATCAACATACAAGCAAAGCATAACTCCCTCGCCCCCACCATGGCGATAGTACACACATTTGTCAGCTTCGTTCACAACAAAGCCTGCAGCTGTTAAAGTTCTTTCGAACTTCTCATGCCACTGTTTGGGTGCTTGCTTGAGTCCGTACAAAGACTTCAGCAACTTGCACACTTTCCCTTCCTGACCATCTATTACAAACCCATCTGGTTGTTCCATATAAATTTCCTCATCCAACTCTCCATTCAGGAAAGCGGTCTTAACATCCATTTGATGAACGAGAAGACCATGTGAGGCAGCTAGTGAAAGTAGAACTCAAATAGTGGTCAGTCGAGCCACAGGTGAGTAAGTATCAAAGAAATCTTCACCTTCCTTTTGGGTATAACCCTTAGCCACGAGCCGAGCCTTGTACTTTTCAATAGTACCATCAGGCCTAAGCTTCTTCTTGAATACCCATTTGCATCCTATAGGTTTGCACCCATAAGGACGATCAGTTATCTCCCAAGTTTCATTCGCCAAGATGGAATCCATCTCGCTACGAACTGCTTCCTTCCAGTAGTCAGCATCTTTAGATGCATAGGCCTCTGAAATAGAACTGGGAGTGTCATCTATGAGATACACAAGAAAATCATCACCAAAGGACTTTGCAGTCCTCTATCTCTTGCTCCTAATAGGAACTTCATTGTTCTCCTCCACGGGACTTTCAAAGTGTTCCATCGAAATGGCAGGTTCGGTAATTGTAACTGGTTCCTGATTTGATGAACTAGGCATCTCCTGATTAGATGAGGTAGCCATATCCTTCATGGGAAAGATATCTTCAAAGAAAGTCGCATCATTCGACTCCATGATCGTACCGACATGCATGTCAGGTACCTCAGATTTTACAACCAAGAATCTATAGCCAATGCTATGAAAAGCATATGCAAAGAAAACACAATCCACAGTCTTTGGTCCAAGTTTCCGCTTCTTTGGAATTGGAACATTGACTTTCGCCAAACAACCCCATGTTCGCAGATAAGAGAGTTTTAACCTTTTCTTCTCCCGTTCCTCGAATGGAGTTATCTCTTTGTTCTTTGTGGGAACTCGATTTAGGACATGACATGCTGTCAATATCGCCTCCCCGCACCATGCCTTGGAGAGACCCGATGTGTCTAACATGGCGTTAACCAAATCAGTTAGAGTACGGTTCTTTCTTTCGGCCACCCCATTTGACTAAGGTGAGTAGGGAGGCGTCCTCTCATGGATTATACCATGTTCCGCACAAAAAGCATCAAATTCATTGGAAAAATACTCTCCACCACGGTCGGACCTAAGCCTCTTGATTTTCCGATCAAGTTGGTTTTCCACTTCAGCTTTATAGATCTTGAAAAAGTTCAAAGCCTCATCCTTAGATTTCAGAAGATACACACAGCAGTATCTAGTGGAGTCGTCAATTAACGTCATGAAATATTTCTTTCCACCTTTTGTCAAAACACCATTCATTTCACATAGATCTGAATGTATAAGTTCTAGTGGTGCAAGATTTCTCGTCTCCGCAGTCACATGAGATTTGCGAGGTTGCTTAGCTTTCACACACACTTGACACTTAGATACCTTAACGGTGGTGAAACTAGGGATTAAGTTCAACTTCGCTAGTCGCGACATGCAACCAAAGTTAACATGACAAAGTCGTGAATGCCACACATTTGATTCACTATTGTTGCAAATATGATTAACAACTTTATTGCAAACGTCTGATAAGGATAAACGAAACAGGCCTCCTGACTCATAGCCTTTACCAACAAAGGTTCCATACTTGGATATTACAAATTTATTCAACTCAAAGACAAGCTTATAGCCATCTCTACACAAAAGAGATCCGCTAACAAGATTTTTATTGACGGAGGGGACATAATGCACGTTCTTCAGCCGCACAATCTTCCCCGAAGTAAACTTCAGATCGACCGTGCCAACACCACGAACAGAAGCACTTGAACTGTTGCCCATCAGCACGGTTGAAGTCCCTGCGGTATGATAAGACGAAAACATGGAAATATCACTGCATACATGCACATTAGCACCCGTGTCAATCAACCAATCAGGAGAATGACATACTGAAAGAATAGTGGGAAATATACCATACCCAGCATCCTTCATGTCAATGTCTCCGATGACAACATTAGTGGTCTTGCCGCCTTTCCCAGGATGACGCTTGTCATAGCGATTAGGGCAACTAGGAGCCCAATGATCACGATCTCCACACACATGACAAGCACCTTTCTTCTTGTCATTCTTCTTCTTGAAGTTTGTGTGCTGCACATCCTTGTTCTTCCCATCAAACTTTCCTTACCATCAAACTTGCCCTTGTTCTTGAACTTGTGGGACTGGAAGTTTTTCTTCTGTACCATATTGGCACTAGATCCTCCCTCAATACCTCGAGCACGTATGTCCTTTTCTCTCGCCTTTTCTTCCACATCAAGATTGCCAATGAGATCCGAAACGGAAAACTCCTGTCTCTTATGCTTCAGTAAGGTAGCAAAGTTCCTCCACGAAGGAGGAAGCTTAGTGACGATACCCCCGGCAACAAACTTGTCCGGTAGGATAGAATTGAAGTGCTCAAGTTCTCTAGCAAATGACTGTATCTCGTGAGCCTGCTCAACCACGGAGCGCTCTTCAGCCATCCTGTAATCATAGAATTGCTCCATGATGTACAGCTCAGTGCCGGCATCCGAGACCCCAAACTTGGCCTCGAGTGCGTCCCACATATCTTTTCCATTGTCAATTGACGCATAAGCATCAACTATGTTCTCACCAAGAACACTCAAGAGAGCAGCCTTAAACAAGGTATCCATTTTTTGAAAAGCTTGTGCCTGTTGGGCATCTGGTTCTCCTTCAGGTTTGCCAAGAGTGGCGTCATAGCAACTCATGGTTTGAAACCATAAGACTGCTCTCACGCGCCACCTCTTATAGTGGATACCCTCAAACATAGGAGGTCTCATGGAAGCAGCACAACCATTCGAGGTAAATTGCCTATAATAAGGTTTTTGGATTGTTGGAAATATGAGCAATTTACCGAATGATTTTATTAACAGAAATAGTAGATAAAACATGACTAAAATAGCAAATATAAAGCAAGTCATGCAATCTGAGAGAGAGAAGGTAAACATCATCCGCATATATGAACTTGAGGTAAACACATCTAGAACAGTCACTAGATGAAGTTGCTTATACGACATAGAGCCTAACATACGTAGGACAGAAACTAGAGCCAAGAACTGTAACAGGACTTCTAACAGAAAGGAGAAGAACATGTACGGCACAGCAGCAGCAGAAGCGCTGGACTTGGGGTCGGTGTCCTCGCCTGCCATGTCGTCGAGGAGGTCGTGGACATCGGGGAAGTAGTCGTCGGCGACCGGATCGTCCGTGATGAAGCAGCCAGTAGTCGCGTAGAGCGCTCCCCAAAAACCTTATCACCCTTCTGCCGTACAGGACTCAAAGAGTGCGGTTTCGGAGGCCTACTGTCCCGACCTGCGGTGCACGCCGCAAGCCGGGATGGAGAAGATCGTAGCAGCAGCGCAATGCTCAGGAACCGGTGGCGAGTGGAAGAAGTAGTTCTGGTGCATCTTGCTGAGAGGAGCGACCTCCCTTTTATAGGCGCAAGAGAAGGAGGCGAGAGGGCAGCGCCGGGAGCTGAAGGGACCGAGGGAGATGAAACGAACAGACAGCAGCCGAAGGGTGCAGCGTTCGCATTTAATTTCCACTACAGCAAAACTTTCCATCTCCCGAGTGACCTTTCGTATACCCGTAGTGCGTGGCAAAAATTTAGACATCGGCTCGGCTCATTCCCGCAACCCGCGGCGCATCGTGACGAGGCGTGGCGTGGCGAGGCGGGCGGCGGAGGAGGAGCGCGCGTGGATGTCCCTCTTGTTCTCATGCTCATACAAGTGGGGAAGGAGCCTCCCTTATAAAGAGGTCCAACTCCCTCTAAACTAGCAATGTGGGACTAAACTTTAGTTCCACCTCTTGCCTTGCACAAATGGGCTGCGTGGGCCTCTAGGATTTATTAGGAATTTCTGAAACTACTACTGGGCTGGGCCCAAAATGGACAAAATTCCAGCAGGATTTGGGAGAGAAGGACTTGGGCACTCCGTGTGCCCTAGCCATTGCATTTGGTGCATCGGTTTGAGTTCTCCACGTGATACGTGGAAGTTACAAGTTGAGAAGCTTATTACTCTTGGGTGCTTGGTACCCTTGAGCTTGTTACTCTTGGGTGTTTGGACACCCTAGAGCTTGTTCCTCTTGGGTGCCTTGGCGCCCTAGACAGTTGGTGTTGTTCGGAGCTCAATCATTGTGGTGTAAAGCTCCGGGCAAGCGTCGGGGTCTCCAATTAGGTTGTGGAGATCGCCCCGAGCAATTTGACGGGTACCGGTGACCGTCCCCAAGGGTTGCCAAAGTGTACGGGTTCGGTGACCGCCCCCAAGGGTTGCCATTTGTACGGGTTCGGTGACCGCCCTCAAGGGTCCCTTAGTGGAATCACGACATCTTGCATTGTGCGAGGGCGTGAGGAGATTATGGTGGCCCTAGTGGCTTCTTGGGGAGCATTGTGCCTCCACACCGCTCCAAACGGAGATTAGCATCCGCAAGGGTGTGAACTTCGGGATACATCATCGTCTCCGAGTGCCTCGGTTATCTCTTACCCGATCCCTTTACTTATGCACTTTACTTTGTGATAGCCATATTGTCCTTTGTCATATATCTTGCTATCACATAGTTGCTTATCTTGCTTAGCATAAGTTGTTCGTGCACATCGGTGAGCCTAGTTGTTGTAGGTTTTGTGCTTGACAAATTAACCGTTAGGTTTATTCCACATTTGTTCAAGCCTCTACCGTGATTATTTTAAAACGCCTATTCACCCCCCTCTAGGTGACATCCACAATCTTTCACATAATATTATCAAGGAGTTTAGTAGCTTCTCCTAAGGTGATTTCCATAAAAGTGTCTCCCGCGGCCGAATCGAAAAGATTTCTAGAAGCAAAATTCAATCCGGCAGAAAAAATTTGTATGATCATCCATAAGTTCAAACCATAAGTAGGGCAATTGCAAATCATCAATTTCATTCTTTCCCAAGATTGGGCAACATGCTCATGATCAAGTTGTTTAAAATTCATAATATCATTACTAAGAGAGATGGTCTTAGCGGGAGGAAAATACTTAGAGATAAAAGCATCTTTGCACTTATTCCATGAATCAATACTATTCTTAGGAAAAGACAAAAACCAAAATTTAGCATGATCTCTAAGTGAAAACGGAAATAACTTCAATTTAACGATATCATTATCCGTATATTTCTTCTTTTGCATTTCACACAAATAAACAAAGTTGTTTAGATGGGTAGCGGCATCTTCACTAGGAAGGCCGGAGAATTGATCTTTCATAACAAGATTCAGCAAAGCAGCATTGATTTCACAAGACTCAACATCATTAAGAGGAGCAATCGGAGTGCTAAGGAAATCATTATTATTTGTATTGGAAAAGTCACACAATTTGGTATTATCTTGCGCCATCGTGATAAACAATCCAACACAAAAGCAAACAAAAAGGCAAGCGAAAGAGAGAGAGGAGATTGGGAAAGAGAGAGCGAATAAAATAGCAAGGGTGAAGTGGGGGAGAGGACAACGAGAGGCAAATGGAAAATAATGTAATGCGAGGGAGATGAGTTTGTGATGGGTACTTGGTATGTCTTGACTTGAGCGAAGACCTCCCCGGCAACGGCGCCAGAAATCCTTCTTGCTACGTCTTGAGCTTGCGTTGGTTTTCCTTGAAGAGGAAAGGGTGATGCAGCAAAGTAGCGTAAGTACTTCCCTTAGTTTTCGAGAACCAAGGTATCAATCCAGTAGGATGCTCCTCAAAAGTCCCACGCACCTACACAAACAAACAAGAACCTCACAACCAACGCAATAAAGGGGTTGTCAATCCCTTCACGGCCACTTGCGAAAGTGAGATCTGATAGAGATAATATGATAAGATAAATATTTTTGGTATTTTTATTATATAGATGGAAAAGTAAAGATGCAAATAAAAGTACATGAGAATGTATATCATAAAAGATAGACCCGGGGGCCATAGGTTTCACTAGTGGCTTCTCTCAAGATAGCATAAGTATTACAGTGGGTGAACAAATTACTATCGAGCAATTGATAGAAAAGCGAATAGTTATGAGATTATCTAGGCATGATCATGTATATAGGCATCACGTCCGTGACAAGTAGATCGACTCCTGCCCGCATCTACTACTATTACTCCACACATCGACTGACTCCTGCCTGCATCTCGAGTATTAAGTTCATAAAGAACAGAGTAACGCATTAAGAAAGATGACATGATGTAGAGGGATAAACTCATGCAATATGATATAAATCCCATCTTTTTATCCTCGATGGCAACAATACGATACGTGCCTTGCTGCCCCTGCTGTCACTGGGAAAGGACACCGCAAGATTGAACCCAAAGCTAAGCACTTCTCCCATTGCAAGAAAGATCAATCTAGTAGGCCAAACCAAACTGATAATTTGAAGAGACTTGCAAAGATAACTTAATCACACATAAAAGAATTCAAAGGAGATTCAAATATTTCTCATAGATAAACTTGATCATAAACCTACAATTCACCGGATCTCGACAAACACACCGCAAAAAGAGTTACATCGAATAGATCTCCAAGAAGATCGAGGAGAACTTTGTATTGAGAATCAAAGAGAGAGAAGAAGCCATCTAGCTAATAACTATGGACCCGAAGGTCTGTGGTAAACTACTCACAACTCATTAGAGAGGTCTTGGAGATGATGTAGAGGCCCTCCATGGTCGATTCCCCCTCTGGCGGATCGCCGACGAAGGCTCCAAGATGGGATCTCACGGATATAGAAGGTTGCGGCGGTGGAATTAGGTTTTCATGGTGCTCCTCGAAGGTTTCAGGGTACGTAGGTATATATAGGAGGAAGAAGTAGGTTGGTGGACGCTTGAGGGGCCCACGAGGGTGGGGGGCGCGCCGGTCACCCTCGTGGCCGCCTCCTCTATTGCTTGACGTCCACTCCAAGTCCCCTAGATCACGTTTGTTCCAAAAAGATCACTCCCGAAGGTTTCATTCCATTTGGACTCCGTTTGATATTCCTTTTCTTCGAAACACTGAAATAGGCAAAAAACAGCAATTTGGGCTGGGCCTCCGGTTAGTAGGTTAGTCCCAAAAATGATATAAAAGTGTAAAGTAAAGCCCATAAACATACAAAACGGGTAATATAATAGCATGGAACAATAAAAAATTATAGATACGTTGGAGACATATCATCCAATTACGCGTGGCATGCAGGGCCCCCGCTTACTCCCACAAGAAGGACAATCCAAAGGTCCCGACAAACCGTATGGACCGAACATCCATGGGACTAGAAATCCTGGTGGGTGCGATAAACCCTGCAATGCATACAAATATTGGAGTGTAACCATAATTGATAAACCGTCCTCACAAAAAAGATGATCTGGATACTTCAAAATATACAAACTGAATTGAGTCGACAGACATTAACATAGACTATTCTCAGGACTCACCAGAAAACAAAAGCGTCAGTACTAAACAATACAGGGTTCACACACACAAATCAAGTACTGAACAATAGTACTTACTATATACAAGCAAAGTTGCACTAATTAAACTCTGCGGACTATTTCTTGCCACCGACCTACGAGATGTGCTCCGCATAACTGACTACGCCATGGACTTGGTGAGAGATGTCTACCAACACCATCACCATCTTGTCAACCTTGGAGAACCTAACAGAGTGGCCTTTCAACTCATAAACATGATGATGAAGACAGTCCGCATCAGATTTCTCGGGAAGCTTTACAAGAACCACACCCTTCGTAATTGAAGGCACAACCAGGAAATTGTTGTGGTGAAGTACACCCTCAAGAACAAGCCTGACAACAATGCTACTGGAAAACACTAGTTCAGGACACATGGCAACAAGGACACAACAGCTGGATAGTTTAGCAGTAGAACTCATCCTCAGGTCTTCCAGTTCACACGACATGACTTTGAGAACTTCATCTCCACTGCAGACCTGGTTCTAATTCAGACAGAAACCAAATATTTTATTACTACCTCCATTCAGAAATATAAGATGATTTTCGATATTTTACTCCATATAAGACTACATATACGCACATAAATGAGTGAACAAAGACACTAGAACATGTCTTCAAAGGCATGAGAGCAGAGGGATTACTTGCAATATCCATAACACAAGTTACTAAGGCTAATATACTCTCTTCAAAGGTAGCATTGCTGTTCATAAAGTAGTTGAAAGTAATCTATAAGAAATTAGTGTCAACCTCTCGCATGTTTTGGTCAAAAGAGGAATTTTGAACTGTCATTTGGCATACAAAAATCACATGCAAGATCACCCAGAAAGTTGTACTACTAGTACTAGTACTGCATGCTAGATGAAAAAACACGATCAAGATCGAGAAAAAGATCGTCCAGAAAAGATATTACCTAGACTTGCTTAATGAGGGATCCCGGAGAGATCGAGGGGGCTTTGGATAGGGTGATGGCCTTGAGCTTGTCTGCGGTAGTCTTGGCGGGGTGCTTGCGCTTCTTCGTACCCTCAGCCTCGACGGTTTTGGCCAGAGCCACGGTTTTGGCCAGAGCCATAGACATCACTTCAGCCGGTGCTCCAGGGTCCATCAAGAAACTGTCAAATAGAAATAAAAGAAAAGAAACCATAATCACAAACCCAAAAGAAGAACAGAGAGGGAGTTATAGGATCAGTCTCGGGGTTGCAAGACTGGGTCTTGGCTAGAATCAACACCATTGATGCGCGCACCTTTCCTCATTACTATGTGCATGAAATCTTCGACCACACTTGGGCCATACTTACAAATTTTTATACTCCCCGAAGATCTCAAGAAGATGGAATTTTAGCAGAACTTTGACTGGTCACATCCTCCATTGAAGAAATTATAGAAAGTCAAAGATCCTCTGTTGATCACAAGTTCATTTTCTTCATCATGTGCGGCAGATGAAGCTGAGGATATTGACAACACTGCGGCAGGCCCTACATCAGTAAACGACCTTGACGACAATGCTGGCGCTCCTCCACCACCTTCAAGATGAAATCCTTCAGGGGCGTTAGTCCTTAATTTTTTTCCCTTTTGGTCACTTGACGACAAAGGGGGAGAAATTTGAGTTAGTCTTCAAGCGGATCTCTATATCAAGGCTGTTTTTGTTTAAGTTACAACTCTCGTACTTCTAAGGTGTTTGTTTGATGAGTTGTAAACTTAAGTCCGATGGTGGTCTGACACTTTTGAACTGCTTTCTGCATGCTTATTTCCTCAAGTTCCTTAATGCACGCGTGCTGAATTTCCATCATGCATTTCAAATTCTTCATACTATATGTTAAATGTGTGAATGGATTACAAGATATAGGGGGAGAGTTCCATGATTTTATCCTACCATGTGCATTTGCATACCAAAGCAAATTCCTTAAATATGCACATCTTCAAGGAGAGTTATTCTATATCTTGCAATCGAATTCCTCAAAATCAGTAGTTACACTTCATATGTTTATCCCCGTTGAAAACTTAACCTATTTGTCAACAATCACCAAAAAGGGGGAGATTGTAAGTGCATCTAGTGCCCTTAGTTATTTTAGTGTATTGAAGACTTATAGGTTAAGGGACTAATGAGTTTGTGAGTGTACACAGGTCTTATAAGTCTCTAAGGAGTTTGATATATCCGATGAATGTCAACCCCTAAAAATGAATGTCTTCATCTCAAGAATTTGTGCTTTTCTTGAAGACTTTGAAAATGAGGAAATTGGCATGACCTTGAAGATATTGATGCGAGGACTATGAAGCGTGAAGACTTTTGTTTTCATAGTTTCATTTCCTTCTTTTGAGCCATAGGAAACATCATACTGTTAAAGGGGGTCGAGGTAATACTAAGGAAAAACTTCCAAGTGATGCTCATCGCAAAGCCTACACATACCCAATCCTTCGAGTGAAGCCTTTGGAAATCTCTTGCAGTTCACTCAAGTTCTTCAGTAACAGAGACGAAGTTCTTCCGGTCTCTGAGGAATTTGTTCTAACTGAGGAGTTAGGATTTCACCAGTGCGAATTGCCTATAGTGAGGAACATGATAGACCTAAGGACTTTCATGGTTTGAATTTAGGACCATTGTTGTGCTTCGCTCCAGCTATCCAAATATCTTATCCACATAATGGTCATATCATTAGGGGCATTTATGTCTTATCATGTCGGGTTGCACCCTAGCTATAAATAGCCGCCCCCTCAACCACTAGCTGGTTGGCTGTTCCGAGAGAGATTGACAAGTGTCATTTAGAGCACCCCATCCTCCGAGGACTTTGAGAGAAAATCATAAGTGAGGAAAAACCCAAAACCCAACACCTAGAACCCAAAGTGATTGAGCATCACTAAAGAGATTGTTCCTGTGTGGAACCGATGCTTTTTACCTTTGAATACTATGCATCTTCCAAACGGTTAAGCGTCATGGTCTAGCGCATCCAAGAGGAATTGTGGATCGCCGGGTGACCGAGTTTGTGAAGGTTTGGAAGTATACCTTGAAGACTTACAATGAGTGATTGGGCTAGGTTTGTGTGACCTTAGCTCAAGGAGAATACGATAAGGAATGTGTGTCCTTTGGTTTAAATACCAAGCTACTCCAACCAGACATACAACTGTCACAACAATTGGAACTGGTACCAAATCACTGTCTTCACCGAGCTACTGGTTCTATTTCCTCAGCCCTTTCAATTCCTCGTTTACTTGTTGATGAAATTGATCATTACGGTTTGAAGACTTTGATTGAAGACTTTCTCAATTTCCTCAAACCAAATTCTCCAGTTACCTTGACTTTTGCCTGCTTATCCTGTATACATGCTACTTGTGCTCTATGTATGTTTTCATCTCATCATGATGACTATGCGTCTGCCATGTTATGCATGCACTCGAGTACTTTATCCGCTGCTTGTATTTCTTCACTTAGAAAATTCCTCAAGTAGTAATTCCCCAGTGATGAATTTGTAGAGCCTATTCACCCCACTCTAGTCGTTTTAACGCACTTTCAAGTAGGCATCAGTCTACCACCCACAGTTAAACGGGCAGGTGGAACGAGCCAACATACTCATCCTTAGTGGCGTCAAACCGAGGCTGGTATGCTCCCTCAAGGAGGCATATTGCAAATGGGTGGAAGAACTCAATTCTGTCCTATGGGGACTACACACTACACCAAATCGGTCCACTGCGTGTAGACCATTCTTTATGGTATACGGCACCGAGGCCATCCTCCCTTGTGACATAATTCACAACACACCTCGGGTGTGCATGTACGACGAACAAGAAGTCGAGCTCGATCGACAAGACGCCTTGGATACCTTGGAACATGAGCGCAATGTAGATCGGACACGTTCTACGATCTATCAGCAGCAGGTACGACACTATCAAAGCAGGGAAGTCCGGGCGAAGGAATTCAATGTAGGAGACCTGGTCGTGAGGCTCCCTCAGGAGAAGCAGAAGCATAAACTCTCATCCAAATGGGATGGGCTATGTGTAATCGACCAGGTCCTCATCGGAGGAGCCTATTTTTGGAAATATGCCCTAGAGGCAATAATATTATATTATTATATTTGCACTACTGAAAATTAAAAGTTTACATTTCATGCTATATCTGCTATGATCCTGGAATATGTGATTCAGTGGAAAACTTGTATGCACGTGTGAAATGATAAACGATAAACAATAGGTTACTAGTCTCGCCTCTAAGACCGCTCTGTTGTTGGTGATCATGTTTTCCGGATCTTAGGATATCATTAAGTGTAACGATAGTCCTAAAACAACACTGGGGGTATGATGTTAGAAGAACGATCATATTGAATCGACCCAAACTTGTCTGTTATACTTTGTGATTATATCATCTGAAATCATCTGCCATGACACGGAGTGTGATACGTCTCCAATGTATCTATAGTTTATGAAGTCTTCATGCCATGTTTACAAAAAAAATTATATGGTTTTGGTATGATTTTAATGGAACTAACCCAGGATGATGTTGTTTTCAGCAGAACTACCATGGTGTTGTTTTTTGTGTAGAAATAAAAGTTCTCGGAATGGGCTGAAACTTTTTGACGATTTTTTTGGAACAAAAGAGACCCCGAAAGCTTCGTGGGAGGACCAGAAGATTCATGAGGCGTCCACAAGCCACTTGGGTGCGACCAGGGGGTGGTCGTGGGCAAGTTCCTTGTGGGCCCATCGTAACTCCTTTTCGCGTGAATCCAACTATGAAAGTTCTTATAAATAGGGAAACCCCTGAAAGTTAACCTAGAACTTCGAATCCACCGCCGAAGCCTCTGTGCCAAAGAGATCCTATCTGGAGCCCTGTTCTATCACCCTGCCGAAGGGGGAAATCATCACCGGAGGCCATCTTTCTCATCCCGACCGCCACCATGATGAGGAGGGAGTAGTTCACCCTCGGGGCTGAGGGTATGTACAAGTAGCTATGCGTTTGATCGCTCTCTCTCTCATGTTCTTGATTTGGCATGATCTTGATGTACCGCGAGCTTTGTGATATAGTTGGATCATATGGTGTTTCTCCCTCTCTATCTTGTTGTGATGAATTGAGTTTTACCTTCGAGGTTTCACTATTATCAGATTGAATACCTTTTGGATTTGTGAACACTTGATGTATGTCTTGCATGTGGATACATGATGTCTACTACACAAACTTATTCTTGTAGAGTCGTGTTGGGATTCCAAGCGCAGAGTTTTGTAGGACAGTAGCAAGTTTCCCTCAAGTGTATGACCCAAGGTTTATCAATCCGTGGGAGGCGTAGGATGAAGATGGTCTCTCTCAAACAACCATGCAACCAAATAACAAAAAGTCTCTTGTGTCCCCAACACACCAAATACAATGGTAAATTGTATACGTGCACTAGTTCGGCGAAGAGATGGTGATACAAGTGTAGTAATGATAGTAGATATTGATTTTTCTAATAGGAACGATAAAAAACAGCAAGGTGGCAAATAACAAAAGTGAGCACAAACGATATTGCAATGATTGAAAATAAGGCCTAGGGTTCATACTTTCACTGGTGCAATTTCCCAATAGTGCTAACATAGTTGAATCATATAACAATCCCTCAACGTGAAACAAAGAATCACTCCAAAGTTCTTATCTAGCGGACAACATAAGATGAAATTGTTTGTAGGGTATGAAACCACCTCAAAGTTATCCTTTCCAATCAATCTATTGAGCTATTCCTATAAGTGTCACAAACAACCCTAGAGTTCGTACTTAAATAACACCATATGATACACATCAACCAACTCTAATGTCACCTAGATACTCCAATGTCACCACAAGTATCTGTGAGTTGATTATACGATATGCATCAAACAACTTCAGATTCATAATATTCAATCCAACACAAAGAACTTCAAACAATGCCCTAAGATTTCTACCGGAGAAAGTAGGATGAAAACGTGCATCAACCCCTATGCATAGATAAAGAGGGAGAAACACCATATGATCCAACTATATTAACAAAGGCTCACGGTACATCAAGATCGTGCCAAATCAAGAACATGAGAGAGAGAGAGATAGAGAGATCAAACACATAGCTTCTAGTACAAACCCTCAGCCTCGAGGGTGAACTACTCTCTCCTCATCATGGAGACCGCCGGGATGATGAAGATGGACTATGATGTTGATTTCCCCCTCCAACAGGGTGCTGAAACAGGCTCCAGATTGGTTTTTCGTGGCTACAGAGGCTTGCGGCGGCGGAACTTCTCATATATGGTTACTTCTAGGGGTTTATGTATTTATAGGATATTTTGGCGTCAGTCTCACGCTGAGATGGGCTTCGAGGGGCCCACTATCCACCAGGGCATGCCAGAGGGGGGTGGCCACCCCTCCCCTTTATGGTCCTCCCACGAAGCTTCTAGTGCCTCTTTTATTCTAAAAACTCATCAAAAAGTTTCGCTGCATTTGGAGAACTTTTATTTCTTCACAAAAAACAACACCACAGTAGTTATGCTAAAAATAGCGCCAGTCTGGGTTAGTTTCATTTAAATCATATAAAATTGCACCCAAACCATATAAAATTGTTGTAAACATGTCATGAATACTTCATAAATAATAGATGCATTCGAGATGTATCAACATCCCCAAGCTTAATTCTCGCTCATCCTCGAGTAGGTAAATGATAAAAGAAATAATTTAGGAAGTGTGAATGCTAGCATAGCGCTTAAGTTTGATCAATGATAATTTCAATCACTTTTTCTAGCATCATAACAACAACTCTTTTTCATAAAACTCATCATGATAAAGTAGAAATTGATTCACATGTTATGGTTCAAACAAGGCCTTCTCTTGAAACTTAACAACCTATGTTCTTAGTCACCAAACAATTGCAATTCAACTTATTCTCAACAAAGTCTAAGTAAGATTTCCACATACTCAATCCTCATATAGCCTTCTATGATTGCTAGTACTCAAAGCATATTTTTAGAATAGATGGCATCCATCGAACACAGAGAAAGATAGGGGATTAATGTTTCACCTCCCAACTCATTTATCATAGAGATACTTGTCAACAGTAACAATTCATGATCAAATATATTTGACTGGCCATATGTGCCTAGATCTTTCCCCACCACATGATGCTTGCCAACTAGAAAATATTTGAGGTTGAAATGAGAATGCATACTATTAACTCTTGCCTAAAAGCAAATACTGAAAAGTAAAAGATAGGCCCTTCGCAGAGGGGAGTAGAGGTTGTCAAGCACTTTTTATTTTTGGATCCGCGAGCTCTTAATGCAAAGGAACGTCATGTTATATTGCCCCTTGTGATAGCAACCTTTATTATGCAGTTTGTTGCTTTTATTTCTTTACCATCACAAGTTCGTACAACGCTTATTTTCCCTTGCACTAAAAGATCATACATAGTTAGGAGCAATTTTTATTGCTTTTTGCACCGATGACAACTTACTTGAAGGATCTTATCAATCCATAGGTAGATATGGTGGACACTCAGGGCAAGAAACTAGGTTCAAGGTTTTTTTTGGATGCACAAGTAGTATCTCTACTTAGTACAAATTTTTGTACAAATTTTTGGCTAGAAAAAGGTCCTAAGCAAGCACCACATGTTGGAGGATCCCTAACAATATAACTTCTATGCAAATATATCCAGACATAACTCATTAAGCTGTCTTCCTTGTCCAACTTCAACTAATTAGCTCAAGTTTGAAAATGATTAATGGGTATTCACAATCATATAAGATGTCCAACATAATATATTTATATGTGAAATTTATCTTCCTTATACTAACATTTCATGAATTGCTTGTATGACCAATATTGTGATTGTCAAGCTTCAATATATTTCACTTTCTAAACCCGATGTGAAGCTACTACTAGGTATGATACAATCATATGAAGCACACATAATTTCAACTTTATGATATTCAATTCATTGAACTGTTTACTCTTAGGATATAAGTGAAGCACGAGAGTAAGTGACAAACTACTCCAAAAAGATATAAGTGAAGATCAAATGAGTAGTTAAGAAATAGGTAGCTATGTGAGGACTCTCTCTCATTTAAAAGATTTCATATCCAAGTATTTTATTAAAACAACAAGCAAAATTAAATTAAATGACATTCCAATAACAGCACAACTCATGTGAAGAAGCAAAAAACTTAGGCTCAACCGATACTAACCGATAATTGTTGATGAAGAAAGGTGGGATGCCTATCGGGGCATCCCCAAGCTTAGATGCTTGAGAGTTCTTGAAATATTATCTTGGGATGCCTTGGGCATCCGCAAGCTTGATCTCTTATGTCTTCTTCATTCCTCTCATAGCATGGTTTCCCTAATTCTTAAAAACTTCATCCACACAAAACTCAACAAGAACTCGTAAGATTAGTTAGTATAAATCAATGAAAAATATTATTATTACCTACTGTAACAAATCACTAAAATTATAATTTAACATTTCATCCTAAATGTCACTGCATATTTAATACCCCTATCCTCAAATGGAACCATTAAACAAGCAAACTTATGCAAACAATGCAATCATAACAACAATCTGTCTAAACAGGACAGTCTGTAAAGGATGAAGAAGGATCCATACTTATTTAACTCATTTTTTTTGAAAATTTACCACACTGTAGAAAATTTATCATATGATATCGTGTCAAAATTTCAAGCTTTTGTCACATTCTGAATTTTCTCAAGAATTCACACACTAGCGTGCAACTTTCTGCTTTCAAACAGACACATGTAGACTTGCAAAATAAGCATGGTAAAGGCTATACTTGACACTTTTATTGAAGTAAGAGACGCAAAGCATTATTCTAAATAACAGGAGGAAAATTATAATAAAAGAAAATGATGCTCGAAGAAAAACACATATCATGTGATGAATAAAAATACAGCCCCAAGTAAGGTTACCGATAATGTTGGAGACGAAAGGGGGAATGCCTTCCGGGGCATCCCCAAGCTTAGTTGCTTGGATCTTCCTTGAATATTACCTTGGGGTGCCTTGGGAATCCCCAATATTAAGGTCTTGTCACTCATTATTCTCCTCATATCGATATCTCACCCAAAACTTGAAAACTTCAATCGGACGAAACTTAACGGAACTTCGTGAGATAGGTTAGTATGATAAAGAGAAAACCATTCACTTTGGTATTGTCAAAGACAAGATTCATAATTTTTTCCACATAATGCCTATTGTACCATATCATTTCCGCAATTTATAGCACTTAATATAAGCTACGGAAACACTAGAACAAGCAAACTATGCGTTGAAAACAGAATCTGTCAAAAAACAGAACAACCTGTAATGATTTGAACAATGACCATACTTCTGCAACTCTAAAACTTCTGAAAAATTATGAGATTGTAGGTAATTTGCATATAAATCATCTGTAAAAAATTCAGAGCAAAAGCATGTTTCTTTGAATTTAAAAAATTCCAGGACTAGGCGAAAAAGTTTATGTATTTGCATAAAATCAAGTCAACTATCATCCGCACTATCCCAAAGGCTTTACTTGGCATTTTATTGAGAAAAAAGCTATAAAACATTAGTACTACAGTAGCCTAATCATGTGAACACACAAAACAATAGGGGTAAATATTGGGCTGTCTCCCAACAAGCACTTTTCTTTAATGTCTTTTTAGCTAGGCATGACGATTTCATTGATGCTCACATAAAAGCAAAGAATTGAAACATAACGAGAGCATCATGAAGCATATGACTACCACATTTAAGCCTAACCCGCTTCCTATGCATAGGGACTTTGTGATCAAACAATTTATGAGAACAATAATCAAGTAGCATAGGAATGCAAAACAAGCAAAACTTCAAGATTTTCAACACAAAGAGAGGAAACTTGATATTACTGCAATACCTACAAGCATATGTTCCTCTCTCATAATAATTTTCAGTAGCATCATGAAATAATTCAACAATATATCCATCACATAAAGCATTCTTTTCATGATCCAACAAGCATAATATTTTGTTTTACTTTCCACATAAGCAAATTTCTTCTCATCAATAATAGAAGGATCAAATTCAATGAAATAACTATCATATCATACATGATTTATATAATAAATTTTAGCATTAAAATCATGATGAAAAGTTTCATGGATATCATTACTCTTTATAGCATAAATATCATCATAATAATCATCATAGATAGCAACTTTTTTATCATAGTCAATTGAAACCTCTTCCAAAACAGTGGATTCATCATTAAATAAAGTCATGGCCCCTCCAAATCCACTTTCATAATTATTACAATAAGATTCAACACCCTCAAAAATAGTAGGATTATTAGTACCTAACATTGACACTCTTCCAAACCCACTTTCATCAATATAGTCATCATAAATAGGAGGCATGCTTTCATCATAATAAATTTTCTCATCAAAACCTAAGGGACTAAAAATATCATCTTCATCAAACATAGCATCCTGAAGCTTATGGCTTTGCATATCACTAGCATCATGGATATTCAAATAATTCATACTAGAAACATTGTAATCATGCTCACTATTCCAAGATTTTATGCCAAACATTTTATTGAATTCTACTTCTATCAATTGATCACGGTTTTCCTTTCCATCATTTTCAAGAAAGACTTGATAAAGATGAATAATATGAGGCAACCTCAATTCCATTTTTTGTAGTTTTCCTTTATAAACCAAACAAGAAACTAAAAGATTCAATTGCAACATTTAAAGATATACCTTCAAGCACTCACCTCCCTGGCAATGGCGCTAAAAAAGAGCTTGATGTCTACTACACAACTTATTCTTGTAGACTCGTGTTGGGCCTCCAAGCACAGATTTTGTAGGACAATAGCAATTTTCGCTCAAGTGGATGACCTAAGGTTTATCAATCCATGGGAGGCATAGGATTAAGATGGTCTCTCTCAAACAATCCTGCAACCAAATAACAAAAGTCTGTTGTGTCCCCAACACACCAAATACAATGGTAAATTGTATAGATGCACTAGTTCGGCGAAGAGATGGTGATACAAGTGTAGTAATGATAGTAGATATTGATTTTTATAATAGGAACAATAAAAACAGCAAGGTAGCTAGTAACAAAAGTGATCACAGACGGTATTGCAATGCTTGAAAATAAGGACTAGGGGTTCATACTTCCACTATTGCAATCTCCCAACAGTGCTAACATAGTTGAATCATATAACAATCCCTCAACTTGCGACAAAGAATCACTCCAAAGTTCTTATCTAGCGGAGGACATAAGATGAAATTGTTTGTAGGGTACGAAACCACCTCAAAGTTATCTTTTCCGATCAATCTATTTAGCCACCCCTATAAGTGTCACAAACAGCCGTACTAATTAAAATAACACCATATGATACACATCAACCAACTCTAATGTCACATAGATACTTCAATGTCACCACAAGTATCCATGAGTTGATTATACGATATGCATCAAACAACTTCAGATTCACAGTATTCTATCCAACACAAAGAACTTCAAAGAGTGCCCCAAGATTTCTATCGGAGAAAGTAGGATGAAAACGTGCATCAACCCCTATGTATAGATTACCCCAATGTCACCTCGGGAATCCGTGAGTTCAGTGCCAAAGCATATATCAAGTGAATCAATATAATACACCATTGTCACCACGGGTATTCATATGCAAGACATACATCAAGTGTTCTCAAATCCAACAAAGTATTCAATCCGATAATTAAAAGTGAAACGTCAAAGGTAAAAACTCAATTCATCACAACAAGATAGAGAGGGAGAAAAACCATATGATCCAACTATATTAACAAAGCTCGCAGTACATCAAGATCGTACCAAATCAAGAACACGAGAGAGAGAGAGAGAGAGAGAGGGAGAGAGAGCGAGATCAAACACATAGCTACTCGTACAAACCCTCAACCCTGAGGGTGAACTACTCCCTCCTCGTAATGGAGACCGCCGGGATGATGAAGATGGCCTCCGGTGATGATTTGCCCCTCTGGCATGGTGCCGGAACAGGGTCCAGATTGGTTTTTCGTGACTATAGAGGCTTGCAAAGGCGGAACTTCTCATCTAGGGTTATTTCTAGGGGTTTCTGTATTTATAGGATTTTTTGGCGTCGGTCTCATGCTAAGATGGGCTTCGAGGGGCCCACTACCCACTAGGGTGTGCCAGAGGGAGTGGTGCGCCCTGGTGCCTAGTGGCCACCTCCTTCCCCTTCTGGTCCTCCCACGAAGCTTCTAGTGCCTCTTTTGTTCTAAAAAATATCATCAAAAAGTTTTGCTGCATTTCGAGAACTTTTATTTCTTCACAAAAAAACAACACCACGGTAGTTCTGCCAAAAACAACGCTAGTACGGGTTAGTTTCATTTAAATCACATAAAATTGCACCCAAACCATATAAAATTGTTGTAAACATGGCATGAACACTTCATAAATTATAGATACATTGGAGACGTATCAATACCCGTGGTGAAAATGGGGTGCTCTATTGATTCATTTGATATATGTTTTGGTACTCAAATTATGGATTAGCATGACATTGGGGTAATCTATGCATAGGGGTTGATACACGTTTTCGTCCTACTTTCTCTAGTAGAAATCTTGGGGCACTCTTGGAAGTTCTTTGTGTTGGATTGAATATTATGAATCTTAAGTTGTTTGATGCATATCGAATAATCAACTCACAGTTACCTGTGGTGACATTGGAGTATCTAGGTGTCATGGGAAACCACGGCCACCTATGGGGCCATGAGCCCCTTTTGGTTTGGCGGGGGGATGGGCATGTTGCACAAAGAGCGGAGAAGCGTAACACAGCACATCAGAGATCACACGGGCAGTTTTACCTAGGTTCGGGCCGCCGTGAGGCGTAAAACCCTACTCCTGCTTTGGTGGATTGATGGTGGAAAATGGTGGCGGACGCATCACACTTGCCCGATGATACGTCTCCATTGTATCTACTTTTCCAAACTCTTTTGCCCTTGTTTTGCACTCTAATTTGCATGATTTGAATGGAACTAACCCGAACTGACGTTGTTTTCAGTAGAATTCCCATGGTGTTATTTTTGTGCAGAAATAGAAGTTCTCGAAATGACGTGAAACTTCACGGAGAATATTTTTGGAATTAATAAAAAATGTTCACAAACGAATCAACCAGAGGGGACCCACCACCTACCCACAAGGGTGGGGGCGCGCCCTACCCTCTGGGCGTGCCCCACTGGCTTGTGGGTCCCACGAAGCTCCACCGACCTCAACTCCAACTCCATATATTCACTTTCGGGGAGAAAAAAAATCAGAGAGAAGGATTCATCGCTTTTTATGATACGGGGCCACCGCCGCCTCCTGTTCTTCCTCGGGAGGGCAGATATGGAGTCTGTTTTGGGCTCCGGAGAGGGGAAATCATCACCGTCGTCATCATCAACCATCCTCCATCACCAATCTCATGATGCTCACCGCCGTGCGTGAGTAATTCCATCATAGGCTTGCTGGACGGTGATGGGTTAGATGAGATTTATCATGCAATCGAGTTAGTTTTGTTAGGGTTTGATCCCTAGTATCCACTATGTTCTAAGACTGATGTTGCTATGACTTTGCTATGCTTAATGCTTGTCACTAGGGCCTGAGTTCCATGATTTCAGATCTGAACCTATTATGTTTTCATGAATATATGTGTGTTCTTGATCCTATCTTGCAAGTTATAGTCACCTACTACATGTTATGATCTGGCAATCCTGGAGTGACAATAGTCGGGACACTTCCCGGTTTTGACCGTAGTTTGAGGAGTTCATGTATTCACTAAGTGCTAATGCTTTGGTCCGGTTCTATATTAAAAGGAGGCCTTAATATGCCTTAGTTTCCAATAGGACCCCCCTGCCACAGGAGGGTAGGACAAAAGATGTCATGCAAGTTATTTTCCATAAGCACATATGACTATATTCGGAATACATGCCTACATTATATTGATGAATTGGAACTAGTTCTGTGTCACCCTAGGTTATAATTGTTGCATGATGAATGCCATCCGACATAATTATCCATCATTGATCCATTGCCTACAAGCTTTTCACATATTGATCTTTGCTAAGTTAGTTTTCTGTTGCCACTGTTACGATTGCTACAAAACTGCAACTGTTACTTTTGCCACTGTTACCATTTCTTCCATACTACTTTGCTGCTAAATACTTTGCTACAGATATTAAGACTTTCAGGTGTGGTTGAATTGACAACTCAGCCGCTAATACTTGACAATATTCTTTGGCTTCCCTTGTGTCGAGTCAATAAATTTGGGTTGAATACTCTACCCTCGAAAACTGTTGCGATCCCCTATACTTGTGGGTTATCAAGACCTTTTTCTGGCGCCGTTGCCGGGTAGCATAGCTCTATTCTATGAGTCACTTGGGATTTATATTTGTTGATCACTATGAGGAACCTGAAAGACAACAGAACGAAGATATATCCCTCTACTACGAGGGGAGATAAGGAACTGCCATCTAGCTCTACACTTGATTCACCTTCTGTTTTGAGTAAACTTGCAACACCTACACCTACTATTGATTTTGATATGTCACATGTTATTGATGGTACCACTTCTGCTATGCATGAGGCTTATGATGATACTACTTCATTGCTTGATAATACTGTGCCACTAGGTGAATTTCTTGATGAAAAACTTGCTAGGGTTAGAGAGAATGAAATTACTAAAATAGGAGATATTATTGAAACTGAATATTATGATTCCCCCCTAGATATGAATTGCCTGTTGTACTTGAGGGTTATATTATGGATGAAGAAACTGCTAGGGACTTTCTTGCTTGCAGTGATAGAGATGATCTTAAGAAACTGTTAGCTAGGTTGAAAGAAAAATCTTTGAATGCTAGAATGCAATATGATTCTAAGTTTGCTACTTCACCTATCTGTGTTACTGGTAAGGATTATGAATTCTCTATCGATCTTTAGTTAATTACTTTGGTTGAATCTGATCCTTTCCATGGTTATGAATGTGAAACTGTTGCGGGACATCTTACTAAATTGAATGATATAGCCACCCTATTTGCTCATTAGGAAAAAAGTTGTTTCCTTTCTCATTAAAGGGTTATGCTAAGATATGGTTTAATTCCCTTGCTCCTGGTTGTGTGCGTAGTCCCTAGGATATGATTTACTACTTCTCTGAAAAATATTTCCCTGCTCATAAGAAACAAGCTGCCTTAAGGGAAATATTTAACTTTGTGCAAATTGAAGAAGAGAGTCTCCCACAAGCTTGGGGGAGGCTTCTCTAGTTACTTAATGCTTTGCCCGATCATCCTCTCAAGAAAAATGAAATACTTGATATCTTTTATAATGGACTAATCGATGCTTTTAGGGATCACCTAGATAGTTGTGCTAGTTGTGTTTTCAGGGAACGAACTATTGAGCAAGCTCAATTGCTATTGAATAATATATTGAGTAATGATAATGATTGGACACTTCCTGAACCAACTCCTAAGCCAACTCCAAAGAAAAGAGGTATTCTATTTCTCAGTCCTGAAGATATGCAAGAGGCAAAGAAATCTATGAAAGAAAAAGGTATTAAAGCTGAAGATGTTAAGAATTTACCGCCTATTGAAGAAATACATGGTCTTGATAAGAGGTAAATTCTCTCTATAGTTATTTTTATAAAAATTGCAGTGGGGTGTTACCCTACTGTTTATAGTTCAAAAAAATTCTCTCTATAGTTTTGATGAAGGTGATATTCCTCATAATAAGTCTGCTAGTCAATGATGAGTTTGATAATTTTATTGTTAAACAAGAAAACTTCAATGCTTATGTTAGTAGAGAATTGAAACGCAATGATCACATGCTTGACTTCTTGGGTGATTATATGAGTAGAACTATTAATGATCTTGAGCTTATTAGTAAGCATGCTTCCATGCTTAGAACTCAAGTAGAACAAGTACTTAAGGCACATGATGATTTGCTCAATGACTTGAATAGTAAGAAAAATGATAATGTTGCTAGGGTTATGACTAGAGGTGGTAAAATGACCCAGGAACCTTTGTATCCTGAGGGCCATCCTAAGAGAGTTGAGCAAGATTCTCAGAGAATTAATACCGATGCACCTCGTCCTAGTAATCAGAAGAGAAAGAAAACAGATAGGACTTTGCATGCTTCTAGTGAACCTGTTATAGACACACCTGAGAATCCCAATGATATTTCTATTTTTGATGCTGAGACATAATCTGGTGATGAACATGAACCAAGTAATAATGTTAATGATGATGTTCATGTTGATGCTCAACCTAGTAATGATAATGATGTAGAAATTGAACCTGCTGTTGATCTTGATAACCCACAATCAAAGAATCAACATTATGATAAGAGAGACTTCGTTGCTAGAAAACATGGTAAAGAAAGAGAACCATGGGTTCAGGAACCCATGCCCTTTGCTCCTTAGCCATCCTAGAAAAAGGATACGAGGATTTTGAGCGCTTTGCTGAAATGATTAGACCTATCTTTTTGCATATGCGTCTGACTGATATGCTTAAAATGCCTCCTTATGCTAAGTATATGAAAGATATTGTTACAAATAAAAGAAAGATACCGTAGGCTGAAATTTCCACCATGCTTGCTAATTACACTTTTAAGGGTGGAATACCACAGAAACTTGGATATCCAGGAATACTAACTATACCATGCTCCATTAAACGAAACTATGTTAAAACTGCTTTATGTGATCTTGGAGCTGGTGTTAGTGTTAGGCCTTTCTCTTTATACCGTAGACTTGATTTGAATAAGTTGACACCTACTGAAATCTTTGCAAATGGCTGATAAATCAACTACCATACCCATCGGTATTTGTGAGGATGTGCCTGCTGTGGTTGCAAACATTACTATCTTAACTGACTTTGTTATTCTTGATATTCCCGAGGACGACAGTATGTCGATCATCCTTGGTAGACCCTTTTTGAATACTGTAGGGGCTGTTATTGATTGCAACAAGGGCAATGTCACTTTTCATGTTAATGGTAATGAGCATATGGTACACTTTTCCGAAGAAACAACCTCAAGTTCATAGTATCAATTCTATTGGAAACATTTCAACTATTACTATTGAAGGTTTTGAATTCCCTCTTTTTACTGTCAAAAAGAAATATGATATTATTATTGTTGGGCACAGGCATATCCCCGTTGAGGTAACCTACTGGTATTCGAAAAATTTCCAGTTTCATTTATTCGAAAGAAGTTTGTTAATAAGACTTGATCAACCTTGTTAATGGATTCCTTTTGATGAGCATGAGATGGATGATTTAGAAAGCACAAGTTTCTGTACCTACTCTTTACTCTCTGTTATTTAGATTAAATAAAGCAAAAATAGTATTATCTATCTGTTTTCTGAATTATTCATGCAATAAAAAATGCCCCAAAAATAAAAGTTCTCCAAATGCCCTAACAATTTAGTATGACTTTTATAGAATATTTTAGAATTTCTGGCATTGAGATTGCACCAGGAGGCTGCATCAGTGGGAGCTGCAGGAGCTTGCTAACCAGTGGAACCCCCAGGATCCTCCTTACTACACCGGAGAGGGCTACTTTGATCCATGGGAGTAGACCAACTTAGGCCAGAATCTTAAGCTTGGGGGAGTACGTATTTCTCACCGACATTACATTTATGTTCACACACTCATTCTAGTTGTCGGTGCTCATACTTTTTCATTTTAATATCCATGTTAGTTTATTTTCTTTTTCTCGCTTTCTTCTTATGTGTTTGAAAAACTTTGAGAAAACACCAAAATAATAATATTAGTTGTAGTTTAGGTTACTTTCCATGTTTATGTAGTAGTACTATTAAAGAAAACCCAAAAAGATTTCTCGTTCTTCTTTTGCTTGCTGTGAGCTTTCCCGTGTAAATAGTTTTTCTTGTTCTTGTTTTACTTTCTTCAGAAAAACAAAAACTCCAAAAACATTTTAGTTTGTTTCTTTGAATTTCTTTTCTTTTCTTTGGGGGTTGAGAGACCACGATGAAAATGTTGAGTGGCTCTCATATGCATTATTGTTGATCTAACAAACAACCCATATTACCTTCTCTTCTCCTTTGAATAAATGTTTGCAAATTCTAGCTTAGTCCAATGCACATGCACTATTATTATTATTCACACCGTTCGGTCGTTCAAGTGAAAGGCAATAATGACGATATTTGATGAAATGATTGAGATGAGGAAAAGCTGGTATGAGCTCGACCTATCTTGTTTTCGTAAGTATGATTAGTTCATCATTTCTGATTTAGCCTAGTATGAATGAAACATGTTTGCAATGACAATTAGAGATTAAAGTTACTCATGCCATGCTTAGTTAGCTAGGAGTTTATAATGGTTTACCTTGCATGCCAACATGCTTTTAAAATGGTTGTGATGTAGTGTGATAGGATGGTATCCTCCTTTAAATGATTCAAGTGGCTTGACTTGGCACATGTTCACGCATGTAGTTGAAACAAAATCAACATAGCCTCCGCGATATTTATGTTCATGGTGATTTATATCCTACTCATGCTTGCACTCAATGTTGGTTAATATTAATGCATGTTTATGACTGTTGTCGCTCTCTAGTTGGTCGCTTCCCAGTCTCTTTCTAGCCTTCACTTGTACTAAGCAGGAATACTACTTGTGCATCCACTTCCATAAACCCAAAGTTGTTCCATATGAGTCCACCATACCTACCTATATGCGGTATTTACCTGCCGTTCCAAGTAAATTTGCATGTGCCCAACTCTAAACCTTCAAATGATAATCTGTTTTGTATGCCCGAATCACTCATGTAGCGATTGGGGGATGACAGTATCTTCCATGCTAGGTGGGTTATTCTCATGATGAGTGGACTCCGCTCATCATTCACGAGAAAATGGCTGGTAATCGGGGTACCAATCCCGTGCTCAAATCAAATCAAAATAATTTCAAACAAAAACTCCCCCAGGATTGTTGTTAGTTGGACGGTACCCGTTGTTTCGGACCAGTCGTGAAGTGTGCTTGTTGGTGGTGGTGGGGGGGGGGGGTATAAACTTTACCATTCTATTTGGGAACCGCCTATAATGTATGTAGTATGGAAGATACCGAGATCTCTTGGTTGTTATGTTGACAATGAAAGCATACCGCTCAAAATATTATTTATCTCTGTTTTAAAAACCCGAGCTCTGGCACCTCTGCAAATCCCTACTTCCCTCTGCAAAGGGCCTATCTATTTACTTTTATGGTTGAGTCATCATCCTCTTGTAAAAAGCACCAGTTAGAGAGCACCATTGTCATTTGTATGCATTGTTATTAATTGATATTGAGTATGGTTATGACTGGATCTCTTTTACCATGAATTACAATGTCTAGTCAGTCCTTGATCTTTAGGGGTGCTCTGCATTTATGTTTTGCAGTCTCAGAAAGGGCTAGCGAGATACCATCTTGTTATATCATATCATGATTGTTTGAAAAAGCGTTGTCATCCGAGATTTATTATTATTGATCTCTGGTTGATTGTGCCATTGATATGAGTAAATGTGAGACCTAAATGTTATTGTGAATATGGTTAGTTCATAATATTTGCTGAAAACTTGAATGCTAGCTTTACATATTTGCAACAACAAGATCAAACAGAGTTTGTAAAAGTTTTTCTTTATCACTTTCAGTTTATCAACTGAATTGCTTGAGGACAAGCAGTGGGTTAAGCTTGGGGGAGCTGATACGTCTCCACTGTATCTACTTTTCCAAACTCTTGTGCCCTTGTTTTGGACTCTAATTTGCATGATTTGAATGGAACTAACCCAGACTGATGCTGTTTTCAGCAGAATTGCCATGGTGTTATTTTTGTGCAGAAACAAAAGTTCTCGGAATGACCTGAAACTTCACGGAGAATATTTCTGGAGTTAATAAAAAATATTGGCGAAAGAATCAACCAGAGGGGACCCACCACCTGCCCACAAGGGTGGGGGTGCGCCCCCTAGCTTGTGGGTCCCACGAAGCTCCACCGACCTCAACTCCAACTACATATATTCACGTTCGGGGAGAAAAAATCAGAGAGAAGTATTCATCGCATTTTACTATACGGAGCCGCCACCGCCTCCTGTGCTTCCTTGGGAGGGCAGATCTGGAGTCCGTTTTGGGCTCCGTAGAGGGGAAATCGTCGCCGTCGTCATCATCAACCATCCTCCATGACCAATTTCATGATGCTCACCGCCGTGTGTGAGTTATTCCATCGTAGGATGCTGGACAGTGATGGGTTGGATGAGATTTATCATGTAATCGAGTTAGTTTTGTTAGGGTTTGATCCCTAGTATCCACTATGTTCTAAGATTGATGTTGTTATGACTTTGCTATGCTTAATGCTTGTCACTAGGGCCCGAGTGCCATGATTTCAGAACTGAACCTATTATGTTTTCATGAATATATGTGTGTTCTTGATCCTATCTTGCAAGTTATAGTCACCTACTACGTGTTATTATCCGGCAACCCAAGAATGACAATAGTCAGCACACTTCCCGGTGATGATCGTATTTTGAGGAGTTCATGTATTCACTAAGTGATAATGCTTTAGCCCGGTTCTCTATTAAAAGGAGGCCTTAATATCCCTTAGTTTCCAATAGGACCCCGCTGCCACGGGAGGGTAGGACGAAAGATGTCATGCAAGTTCTTTTCCATAAGCATGTATGACTATATTCGGAATACATGCCTACATTATATTGATGAATTGGAGCTAGTTCTGTGTCACCCTAGGTTATAACTATTGCATGATGAATGCCATCCGACATAATTATCCATCATTGATCCATTGCCTACGAGCTTCTCACATATTGATCTTTGCTAAGTTACTTTTCCATTGCCACTGTTACGATTGCTACAAAACTGCTACTGTTACTTTTGTCAATGTTACCGTTACTTCCATACTACTTTGATACTAAATACTTTGCCGCAGATATTAATTCTTTCAGGTGTGGTTGAATTGACAACTCGGCTATTAATACTTGAGAATATTCTTTGGCTCCCCTTGTGTCGAATCAATAAATTTGGGTTGAATACTCTACCCTCGAAAACTGTTGCGATCCCCTATACTTGTGGGTTATCACCCGGCAGGGTTGCCTCGGGGCGAAAGTGGCCACGCGTGTATGAATGTGTGAGGGTCCAAATGGCTGAATCTCCCAGCCTCTGGAACCGGAACCCTTTCTATGGTTGACATGGGCCTCCTTTTATAGATCAAGGGGTCACCACAGTGGCAAATCAGTCTTTACGTACTGATTAGATAGCAAATCGTGCTATCATACCTAACTCTATAGGCTGACAGAGTGAATTAAATCCATCGTAGAGTGTCACATCACAGCGTGCCCAACAATCCTTGTCGGGCTGCTTTGCCAGCTTCGCGCCTGCTTGCTTGACACATCTCAGGACGGGTGTCAAATAGAGGTGTTTGCTATAGGAAGTGTCTGCCATGTGGCAAAAAGCAGCCACTTAGTCACCTTGGGGCTTGACACCACACTGATCTATGACTTGCGTCGCTCATGAGGTGGAGCAGTGGAGTGGCTTTCCTCCGCAAGCCCCGGCAGGTCTGCCGGGACGATCTGGAAGCTTGCTTCCGGGGTAAACCCAACCTTGCCAGGCTCGCCTGCCCGGCAAGGGAGGTTCTTTCCTTAGCGATATCTTGCTTCACTAGCTCATCTAGGTCTTCTTGATCTATACTTGGATCCTTCAAAGAATTGATCCCTCTTGCTTGGTCTGATCATGGTGATGTGATCTTGTCCTTGGGCTCGTGCACAGTCCGTCCAACAAACCCAGGGTTTGTTGCACCGGCAGGAGCCCCCAGGCCTAGCACGAACGCGTTGTTGGGCGTCGTCGGGGTAGGCCCTAACCAGTGCACATGTAGTAGCGCAAGAGTGGCTCTGCCCTTTGAGATCTTCTTTGCTTCCTCCTATAGTTTCGAAGAAGGAGAGGAAAAAGTGAAGGCATCACAGGCATTTTATCTTTTTTCAATCTTAAATCTATAGGCACTTGCCAAATTTTAGATCAAATAATGTAATCTCTTGAATCCATGTTTGTGTTCTGTAAGGTCTGTACTTGTTTGATCAGCATATTAATGAAAAGGATAAATCTTGCCAGGGACTCGTGCATGTATATGTCCATGCAGAGGTGGGATGCCTCTATATTTTTAAGTAAACGACTTTCCTCCGGCAGGCTATCCTGCCAGAACCCTCTGTTTTGTTGCCGGGGAGTGGGCCTACCAGGCACAAACCGTAAAGAGGGACCAACCCCCTGCCAGTCCCTATACATCAAAGGCCACTGCGACCACCCCGACCGGAGTAGCGTTCGAGTCGAAGGGTGGGAGCATGTAAGTTTCAAAGGGTAGTAGGGTTTTCTCATGCCCAAGTCCTTACTTATAGAACACGTATGGATAAGAGAAAGAACTTAACTATTTGGGCTTGCCGGAGACCATAGTGTTGGCTCGTCTTCTTATCTCCTCTTGGGGACTGAGTCCACGGCAGGAGCCTGCAGTTTATGCAGATGAAAATGATGCCAGATGCGATCTTATCTACATGAACATGCGATGGTCATGATATGCTTATGCATGGATCAACTTGTCGGGCCCCCAACGCTTCATTTATTTCTCTGTTGCTCAGGGTCTGCGCTTGGCTTTGTACAAGGGGCTACATGCAACTGAGGCAAGGCCTGTACAAAAGGGTGGCTGCCGAGCAGGGCCCGACAGCCGCGCCTTAGAACTTGCGGAGATGCTCAATATTCCATGAGTTTTGCAATTGAATGCCATCTCCGATCTCCAGACGGACTGCGCCAGGTCTGGTGATTCGTACTACCCGGTAAGGGCCTTCCCACTTCGGCGACAACTTGTTTGTACCCTCGGCAGAGTGAACGTGCCTAAGGACAAGGTCGCCTTCCTCAAAACACCAGACATGAATCCTGCGGCTGTGATAGTGACGCAGGACTTGCTGGTAGCGTGCATCACACGTAGCAGCTCGGAGACGGTTCTCCTCGAGAAGCACAGCATCGTCACGCCGGTGTTGTTTCTGTGCTACTTCATCATAGGCAAGTACTCAAGGTGACCTATAAATGAGTTCTGTGGGGATAACTACTTATGCCACATAGACTAGGGAAAAGGGAGTCTACCTGGTAGCTCGATTTGGCATCGTTCTGAGGGACCAAAGAACCACCGGCAGCTCATCGATCCATCGCCTGCCGCACTTCTATAGCTTATCAAATGTTCTTGTCTAAGTCCCCGCAGCTCTTCAGTGTTCGCCTCTCAGCTTGTCCATTGCTTCTGGGATGTGCAACAAAAGCAAAAGAGATCTTGCTTCCGAGGGCACACACATATTGCATGAAGCGCGGCTTGTGAATTGGGTGCTATTGTCAGTGATGATCCGGGAGGGGACCCCGAAGCGGCACACCAAATCTTTCAAGAACGTGATAGTTGATTGAGCAGTCACCTTTCTCACGGCAGCTACTTCCGGCCACCTTGCAAACTTGTCGATTGCAATGAACAAGAATTCAAAGCCCCCGGTAGCTCGGTGGAAAGGGCCGAGGATATCGAGCCCCCAGACCGAAAACGGCCATGACAAACGGATTGTCTGAAGTGTTTGGGCAGGCAGATGGATATTCTTGGAATGGAACTGGCAGGCTTCACACTTTGTGACTAGCTCGACCGCATCTTGGAGGGCTGTGGGCCAATAGAATCCTTGTCAGAATGCTTTCCCAACTAAAGCCCTTGATCCAATGTGGGAGCCGCACATGTCTTTGTGTATTTCCGCCAGCAGTTCCTTTCCTTCTTCCCGGCAAATGCACTTCAATTTCATACAGTTGGGTCTTCTTCTGTATAGTGTGTCATCAACAAACTGATACATACTGGCCCACTGGTCTACTCTTTCCGCTTCTTCTTACTCTTCGAGAAGTTCTCCAGTTTAGAGGAAATGGACTATGTGCCTTGCCCAAGTTGGAGCCTGGGGCTCAGCAACGAGGACTAGTGGCACCTCCTCATTCACGGGAGCGCATCCCTCGACCACGGGGACCAGTGGCCCGGTAGGAGGGTGCAACCTGGCAATCGAAGGGGAGTTGTTTCGGGTAGGGTCCCTGCCAGGAGCCCCGAGAGGATCTACCGGGAGAGGCTTACCGAAGTCCAATTTCCTCCTCTGTCGGGCCATTGTTGTTAGGGATACGGAGGGTTGAGTAAGATGGAGAACAAAAGTTCCTGGTTCACAGGAAGCTTCTACGCAGCGCACTTTGACAGATGATCAGCAATGTTGTTTTCCGCACGGGGTACGTGCTCTGTTTGCAATCCATCAAAGCACTCCTCCAATCTTCTCACTTCCTCGGCATATGCCTCCATCAATGGACTTTGGTAATCCTTGTTGACTTATCTCACCACAAGTTTTGAATCTCCTCGAATGGTCAGCTTCTTGATTCCCAATTCTGTGGCAATCCTGAGCCTGGAAAGGAGCCCTTAATATGCTACTTTATTGTTGGTTGCCTCCTCCCGGGGAAAATGCATCTGGATGATGTATTTGAAGTGCTCTCTAGTGGGAGCAACGAGAAGCACGCCAGCCCCTGCACCTTGTAGGAAGAAGGCACCATCAAAATACATGATCCATTCTTGGGGCGATCCCTTGCCGGGGATAACTGTTTCCAGCACTTCTTCATCAGGGGTTGGCGTCCATTCTGCAATAAACTCTGCCAATGCCCTGCTCTAAATCGTTGATGTGCTTTCAAACTTCAGGCCAAAGCTGGATATCTCCAGTGCCCATTCCACTATTCTACCGGTAGCGTCTGGGTTTCGGAGTATCATTTGCAACGGGAAGCGAGTGACAATCATGATCTCATGGGATTTGAAGTAGTGGCGCAGTTTCCTTGAGGCCATGACAAGGCCAAAACTCAATTTTTGCACGCCAAAATACCTGGATCTAGCCCCCTGCAATAGGGAGCTGACGAGTATACTGGGTGCTGCACCACCTTCTTCCTTGCCATGTCCTTGGGGTGGCCTCAACTGATGTGCTTCTCTTTGTCCTGATCCATATCTGGCCTTGCCAGGTTGTCCTCTCTCTCTTCCCTGGATGGGACACCTGTTGAGGCCGCTATGTCCTCCACTTCCCGCTATGCCACTAATGCTGCGCTAACCACTTGATATAGCAGCAACGTCTCTTGTGGTTTGGGTCCAACAAAAGTGGGCACGAAAGACAAGTAGGTCTTCAAATCTTGCAGTGTTGAGTCTGCTTCCGAGGTCCACTTCGTGGGTCCTGCCTTCTACAAAATTTTGAAGAACGACAAGGCATGCTCGGCAGACTTGGAGATGAATCTTTTAAGTGTGGCAACGCATCCTGTCAAACGCCTCACATCCTTAACTGTCTTGGGTGCCTGAATCTGCTTGATGGCCTTGATCTTATCTGGGTTGTCCTCGATCCCATGGTGGGACACAAAGAAACCAAGTAGCTTGCCGGAGGGAACACCAAACACACACTTCTCCGGGTTCAGCTTCAAGTTGATCTTGCGCAGATTAGCAAATGTCTCTTTGAAATCCTGGATGAGGGTTGATCTGTCCTTGGTCTTGACCACAATATCATCCATATAAGCTTCAAATTTCCTGTGCAATTGTGGTTCAAAACCAATTTGGACTGCTCTTGCAAAAGTGGACCCAACACTCTTCAACCTGAAAGGCATGCACACAAAGCAGTATGTGCCACATGGGGTGATGAATGAGGTCTTTTATTCATCTTCCTTAGACATAAAGATCTGATGGTATCTAGAGTATGCATCCAGAAAGGAGAGCAAATCGCACCCGGAAGTGGAATCCACAATCTAGTTGATGCACGACAAGGGGAATGGGTCCTTCGGGCATGCCTTCTTCAGATCCGTGAAATATATGCAAAGCCTCCATTTCCCATTAGCTTTGCGCACAACTACTGGGTTTGCTAACCATGTTGGATGTAGTACTCCTCTGACCAAACCAGCTACCTCAAGTTTCTTGATCTCCTCGGCAATGAACTGCTACCGCTCCAAGGCCTGCTTCTGAACCTTCTGCATGACGGGTCGGGTATGTGGGCAGACAGCAAGGTGGTGCTCGATTACCTCCCTGGGAACACCGGGGATATCAGATGGTTGCCTGGCAAACACATCGACATTCGCCCACGGGAAGGCAATGAGCGCGCTTTCCTATTTGTCGTTGAGGGTGGCACTGATAGTGAAAGTACCATCAGCGCCAGCTAGCCCTGTCGGGACCTTTTTCACATGGGGTGCAGCAGCCTTGGTCCTCTTGCTGTTGGAACTGTCCGGCATGTCATCAATGGGTGTGGCACACTCCGTAGAGGTATGCTTCCCAGATTCCTTACCGACGTCCCTACTATTCTTCTTCTTTCCTTTGCTTTCCTTGGCGGACACTGTGGCTTCAGCGGCCTCTACCGCGACTGCGTCCTGGTACATCTTATCCATGCAAATCATTATGCCTTTCTTGTCTGACGGAATGGAAAGGACGCCCATTGGCTCTGGCATCTTCAAGGTGTTGTATGCATAGTGGGATGCCGCCATGAATTTGGCCAGGGTCGAGCGCCCAAGGATTCCATTGTACATCAGGGGGATGTCGACCACATCAAACACAATCTTCTCAGTCCGGCAGTTTAACTCTCCCCCAAATGTCACTGGCAACGTGATCTTTCCCTTAGGATGACTCTCGCCAGTGACCCCTTGAAACGAGCCCGTAGCCTTAAGCTCTTCCTCTACTATCTAGAGTTTGTTGATAACCTATGGGGAAATCAGATTCAACCCGGCCCCGCCGTCAACCAACATCTTTGTGACTTTGATGTTGCGGATCGTTGGTGAGACCAACAACGGCAAGCACCCTACCGCAGTGACGTGGTCGGTGTCGGTGTCAAAACCGGCGGATCTCGGGTAGGGGGTCCCAAGCAGTGCGTCTTAGGATCAATGGTAACAGGAGGCAAGGGACACGATGTTTTACCCAGGTTCGGGCCCTCTCGATGGAGGTAAAGCCCTATGTCCTGCTTGATTAATATTGATGATATGGGTAGTACAAGAGTAGATCTACCACAAGATCGTAGAGGCTAAACCCTAAAAGCTAGCCTATGGTATGATTGTTGTTGTATATCTCTATCGACTAGCCTGGCCCTGGTTTATATAATGCACCAGAGGCCTAGGATAACAAGAGTCCTAGCCGAATACGCCGGTGGGGGAGGAGTCCTTGTCTTGATCGCCAAGTCTTGTTGATTCTTCCTTGTATGCGGCAGCTGTCCGGACTGGCCCATGAGTATATGGCCATGGGGGTCCTCGGTCCAATCCAACTGATCGGGAGACGACGCGTTGAGTACCCCCTAGTCCAGGACACCGTCAGTAGCCCCCCGGAACCGGTCTTCAAGTTAGGGACGCTCCTGGATTCTTCCGAACTTTTCTTCATCTTCGGTTGCCGGTCTTGAAAACTGGTTCAACAAATCTTCTCATCTTCTATCTTGAGGATCGCCGATATGCATTCGACGAGTTTACACGTTGGGTATCCGAGGAGCCCCTTTAAGTTTATGGCCTTTATCAATGCCTTGTTATTTTCATGCCATGCCTCGGGTTTGAGGTTGTTCCCGGGTGGCAATGTCCTCTTGCGTCCGAGCTCCAACGCCAGACTACATTCGAGGTATCTTTTGCAGCCGAGCACCAATGCCAGACTGCTTCCCAGCTCTAACGCCGGACTATCTATCCGAGCTCCAACGCCGGATGGTATCCGAGCTCCAACGCCGGACTATGTATCCGAGCTCCAACGCCGGACTGTATTCGAGGTGTCGTAAATCACCTTGGTTCAAAGAAGTTTGAAGGAGTTTAGCCGAGCTTAATGCCGGAAGTGCCCTCTATGGAGCCAGCCACTAGCGCCCGAGCTTTATGCCGGACTGCTTCCGAGGTGGTGCACCACCCCGAATGTGGGCCGATTTTTGTCAATATTTTTGATTGGTGCCAGTAGCCCTCAAGGTGGGTATCGGTCTAAAACCCGAGATGCACATGAAGGATGACATAAGACCGCTGATCCTCGTAGCCACTGAGACTCAGGTTGATTTGCAAAATCGGTCTGAGGATCAAGTCCTAGCTCGGCAGAATACTTCGGGACACAAAAAACGGCATGCTCAGTCCTCGAGACTCAGGTTGGGTGCGGCCGACCAACCTGAGGATCAAAATCTCCTCGGAAACTGTATTGCACTTAAAATTTTCTACATAGAACAAGCAATGCAGTAGCCCCCGAGACACTGGTCGGGTGGCAACACCAGATCAGGGGATCAATGTGCCCCTTTAATATTTGTAAATAATAAGCCCGAAGCCCAGTAGCCCCGAGCCTTAATGCGGGCACGGGTGGCCGAATTAAGGATCAATATCCATAGTAAAATCACAAATTATGTGTAATGACTCAATGTATCCAAGTACTTTATGTCATTAATGCTCGGATCCGCATTGTACAAAACTTTGTTGACCGACCATGGGCTTCAACCTCCTCGGCCGGTAGCCGAGGAGTGTTTGTCCTACTTTATAAAGCCTTTATGAGGGCAAAGATTTACGACAAACAAGGCAATCTGGTCATACGGCTTTCTAAACAAAGGTACGCAGAGAGATATGTTATATTGCTGTTTAACAGAAGAAATGTCTTCCAAAGAAAATAGTCCCGCTATCGGTTCCTTTCTTTGCGTTGTCATGCTAAGCATGATCATGAAACCTCAGCTCCAATGTAAGAGCAAAAGATCGAGGATTTAGTTTGGTAGGCCAGTTAATAGCCCCCGGTAGTGTTCGGCGACAGTCGAGGTCAAGCCGGAAACACTTCGGACAATGTTATGAATGGCCCGTCATTTAATATAGTCATCGGATCGTTGACCAGTTTACACCTATTGTGACAGTCAGTTTTCGGCTTTCTCCACTAAGGTGCTTGACCATGCGAGCTGGAAGCACAATCGCAGTGGTTCTCCCTTTGCACACCTAGTCGAACAAAGCGGAACGTAGGAGGCAAGCGCGGGAGCCGGGCAACCCAACTATTGACCGAAGACACAATTCGAAGCTGATGCATATATAGCAATATCTGAGAATGTTTTTGCCGAATCTCTAAAGGTGTCCGGCGTTGCACTGCGAGACTTGTGCTGAAAACACACAAATAGTTAAAAGTGCCAAAAGCTTGGAAAACCAAAAAACTTCAGTAAAAACATGACGTCCGAACAAGATCAAGTGTTCGGTGCCAATCCAAAAATTGGACTTTAGAAAAAAAGTGCTTTGCCGTGCTTTAACTTTCCAACGACTAAGAAAAAAACACTTAGTATGAAACGCCTCAAATAAACATAAGAGCCCCCAAGCGACTTGGGTAAAAGATGACTATAAAATGTAAGATGACATGTAGAATGCCTTCTAGCCGGATTGTAGATCGTTTGTCGTAGCGGACCTTTTCGCTTCAACCTCTGGACCCAATAGTCCGGAGTGTGTCCGAATACCCTCGCGGTTATAAAAACCGGGGCATGCGTGGAGACCAGGCATAGGGGTCATTAGTGCTTTATCAGACAAGTGCCCAACTAGTTATGTTATATTACATGGTTAGTAAGAAACATCTTCCAGGAAGAATAGTTCCGTTAGGGGTTCCTTTCCCTGGGAGGCATGCCCTAAAGTGCATGTCCGGACTGCGAAAAGAGCAGAAAAACATCTGGGGGCAGGTAAATAAATAGGTAAGAAATCATCTTTTAGTTCACCGACCGAATATTCCCTTAAGAACACTAGCTTTCGGCTTCACCCAGTCTGAGGTACACATTCGGCTGACCCGGCAGTAACAATCGCAGAGGTGCTCCCTTTACCACCTAGCCGAACAATCGGGAACGTAGGGGTAAGCACAGGAGCCAGGCAACCCAGTTTGGCCAAAACTTAAGTCATATCGATGCATATAATGGTGAATAAAAGGTACATGCGGAAGTGTGACACATGTGTTGGGCATAAAGCCCGTATTAATAAGCTTCTGTTAAAGAAGCCCCCAGGTATAATGAGCGCGGGTAGCGCGTCAAATGTGTGTGAACAAAGTTTCGACAAGGAAAATTTTTACAAGCAACTTTTTTACAAAAAAGTACAATTCTTGGTCGAACCAAACACAAGTTAGAAATTTAAAACTTTGAGCATGAAGGAAACTTAGCTGGTTAATGTGTTCGGTATTGACGGCGCGGTCCGAGCTTGATGCGGGACAAGGTTCCATCCCCCAAGCCGGTCCTGAGGTGGCGGAGCAAGGAGCTCGGCACTCCGAAGTGGTGACATAGCACGGTCAATGCAGGACGGCAAAGTGATGCCGAAGTCCCCGGCATGGGGTAATGAAGTGTTGACGAAGCCCCCCATCCAGCCGAGGTGACGTCAAAGGATATAGTCCGGCTGGATCATTTTCCTGTGCACAAAAAATAGTGCAGACCGGGGATAATAGTAATAATAGGAATTAATAAAAATGTTGCATAATAAATAATTTATGCAAAGTGAGTAGTAAAAGGAATATGGCCTGGCGCCGAAGTCAATGTCGATGCAGGTCATCGGCGTAATACAATAAAGGTGTGGCAAAGCCTGGATTCACAGGTCGGTCCGAGTTCCGGATGCGGCGTTCACCGAACTGTGTACGGAAACTGACCGAACCATCATGCGACCGTCGATAATGCGGCCAACATTTGATAGACCTGTGTACATATGCTGGACTAACCAGAGTAATAATTCCTTGGGAAAAATTTAACCCAAACAAGCAAAAAGAAATACTAGGATTAATAGCACCTGGTTTATTTGTTGTAGCAATCGGAAGGAAGGTGATTCCCAAAATTGGGACTCGATTCGCGCACCCATGCTTGGTCGGCTAGTGACGCCGAAGTGTCCGGAGTAGGTTGATGAAGAGATGGTGAAGCCCCCGGTCCAGCCGAGATGTCGAAGTAGGTCGGCGTGATGGACACCAGCTTGAAGAAGCAATAGTGCGGCCCTGCCGATGCAGGTCGTGACATGGTCGATGCCGGCTTGATGAAGCGACCGTGCGGCGATGCCGGTATGCCCGCTCCGTGTAATCCATGGGGCGGCGATGTTGGTGATGATTTATCCTTCATGGTGCTAGACTCTTGTTTGGCTTGCCAAGATGATGATCCGAAGAAGTTGAGCTTGGCTCAACAAAGTGACGACGTGTCTAGCGCAGGTCGGCAGCCGTGGAGCAATATTGCCGAACTGGTTTGACACCAGCATGATGTTGAAGATCATGTTCAAAAGATCTTAAAGTTAGTGGGATGTGTTCGGGAACAAAACACAATACCCCATACAAAACTTCCTTCAAAAAGGATGTCCAAAATCCCGTTCATAAAAAAGACGAACTCGGGTCGGATTCGTTTTCGCGCAGAAAACAGATCCAAAAAAGTGATGCACTAATCGGAAGTTTCCCGGAGTTTGGACGGTCGGATCGAGCTGAATTTTTGGCAGGTGGTAGATAAGGGAATTCCGCAGCAAATCAACAGTTGGATCCTCGAAAGGACACCCGAGCTAGACCCTGGATACCACGCCCTAAACTCGTCCGGATTCTCGTCCAGATTCAACAGGGCTCCGGTATATCGGAGATTGCCGGAGATTCCTCCATCGGAACTCGACGAAATTTGTGCAGGGTTTTTGTAGACTTAATTCCGCATAATTCCACCAAAGTAATCGTTTAGGAGACACTCGAGGAGCGGTGGAGGTGGATACAAGTTTGTTGTCCAGAAAAACAGCACGGTCGCCTGAGGGCTATGTTGACGTTGAGCCCCCGAGCTCCATGGATGACTCCTCCATGATCTTGATAGAGATCAGAGTTGGTGTTGATGAAGGCCTTCATCCGAACATGACGATCGGAGGTAGGGTGTAGTCCTCGGTCAAGCCAAGGTGACCAGTCGAGTTGGTGACGAAGAAGCCGACGTCGCAGTTGACCTGCAGTCGAGCCATTGATCCTTTCGCCGATCACACAGCGGAACTCTCAATGAAAGCACCAATGTCGGTGTCAAAACCGGCGGATCTCGGGTAGGGGGTCCCAAGCAGTGCGTCTTATGATCAATGGTAACAGGAGGCAAGGGACACGATGTTTTACCCAGGTTCGGGCCCTCCCGATGGAGGTAAAACCCTACGTCCTGCTTGATTAATATTGATGATATGGGTAGTACAAGAGTAGATCTACCACGAGATCATAGAGGCTAAACCCTAAAAGCTAGCCTATGGTATGATTATTGTTGTATATCTCTATCGACTAGCCTGGCCCTGGTTTATATAATGCACTAGAGGCCTAGGATAACAAGAGTCCTAGCCGAATATGCCGGTGGGGGAGGAGTCCTTGTCTTGATCGCCAAGTCTTGTTGATTCTTCCTTGTATGCGGCAGCTGTCCGGACTGGCCCATGAGTATACGGCCATGGGGGTCCTCGGCCCAATCCAACTGATCGGGAGACGACGCGTTGAGTACCCCTAGTCCAGGACACCATCAGTCGGGGTGATCCTCCTCATCAAAGATGATGGGTGTGCGTGAGTACTTGAGCGGCTTTCGAGAACCTGCCGCTGGCTCCATGGCACTGACCTCACGCGCCCACTGTTTAAGTTGGCGGTGAGAGGAGTGCAAAGATGCACCCCCGTCAATACATAGGGCGACAGTGGCCTTCTGGAATTCCTGCTTGCTGGTTTCCTCTTCATCCCCTCCATCACTTTCAACATTGCAATCCTACTTCTCTCGGCCCATGGCGGGTTTCCCTTGGTTCCAAGGAGCCTTACCGGGGCGATTTGCTTCACCACCCCGGCCCTTCCCACCAGTACCATTCTGACATTTTTCCTTATCACGCTTCTCATACTCAGCCCTCTGCTTCTTGATGAGCTGCTCAACCTGATGACACTCCAGGAGATCGTGGTCCTTGGTCTGATGAATCTTGCAGTATGGTCCATCACTTTTCCCAGCTTTCTCGATAGCCGCAGCCTCCCAGCAGTCAGCACACGCGGCAGCTTCCTTGCCGGGGCTTCGGCCTTAGCCTTCTTGCCGGTACTAGGCGTTCCCAATCCCTCAACGGTCATCACCGCCTTATCCTCACGCTTCTTGTTGCACTTCTTGTTATCTTCTTCTGACTGGTGGTCCCGTCGTCATCCTCTGAGTCGATATCGATGCAATCTTCCTCTCTAGGGAGTTTCCTCCCATCCTCCACCCGAGCACATTTGTCCACCAGGGTGTAAAGCTCCTTCACAGTCTTGGACAACCGAACATTCATCTTTGAACGTATCCTGCGGTTACGCACATTGGATTGGAAGGCAGCTATCACAACTGTCGGGTGGATGTCTGGGATATTTCTGTGGACTCGGTTGAATCTTTGCAAGTACTTTCGTAGAGTCTCTCCTTCTTTCTATTGCAGAAGCTGCAAGTCGCTAGGCCGCCCTGCTTCTTGATGGCCGCCCGTGAAGGCACTAATGAACTCATGGCACAGGTCAGTCCAGGTTGAAATGGAGTTCTCCGGCAGGTGCATCAACCAAGACCTCACATTTGACTTCAGTGCCAAAGGGAAGTAGTTGGCGAACACCTTCTCATCTCTTCCCCCGGCAGCTTGAACAACGATGATGTAGATGCTCAAGAGCTCTGCCGGGTTTAGTCTCCCATCATACTTCTCGGGTATATCTGGCTTGAACGTGCAAGCGGACGGCCAATGGACTTGCTGCAGCTCACGGGTGAAGGCAGGGCACCCAACCACGAAAGGCAAGCACCTGTCATCCCCGACCGCGGGCACGTCGACGTCGGGGCTGTCGCACCCATTGGGCTGGCAGTGGTTGTCGCGGTGCTGCTCGATGACAACGCGTGCGCCTGTCCTCCGCCTGTCCTCCAGGGCCCACTGTTGGCCTTGACGCGCTTGAGGGTCAGAAGAGGCCATCGAGACGTCATCGGGCTCTTGGTTTCATGGCTCCCATGCTGCTTGACATTGTGGGAATTGCACCATGGGGGTGGCCCCTTCTGTACCGCCAGCTGCACAAGTCGTTGTCGTCGCCTGGGGAGGCCGTGGCGGGCCAGCTCACTGTGATCCTCCCGCCTCAGCTAAACCAATCGGGCTTTGGTTGGTGGCTCGCCACTCGTCCATCTGATCGGCTACCGACAGAAATCTTAACAGCAGCTAGGCCCGCATCATGGCCTCTGAGGTAGTGCTTGGCATAGGTGATGATGATGTAGACCGCATTGTCGCTGGCTCCTGATGGTGCCGGTGGCGACCATGTTGTGCCTTCGTCGTTGCAAACCAGCTGCATTGATGGCGTGGTGACGCGGTGGAGGCGTAGCTGGGTCAGCCCGTTCCGAGGGTGGCGCGTGCCATGCGGTCACACCCGTAGCGGGAGCAACTGGAGGGTTGCAATTCGCCCCAGAACATGTGACACCACTATGGTTGTGCCCTTTGGCAAGGAGAGAGGGTGCAGATAGAATAATCCCTCCATCCGTACCTTGTGGAGCATGGCCGCTGGGATGTTGCTAATGTTGCCCTTCCCTAGTGCCTCCCTCTTCTACTTCGGTCATGGGGGAGGGGGCGACAACGCCGCCTGCGCCGACCACATCCCCCGCAGCGTCCACATCCTCACGTGTCCCCGCATTCTTTGACGTCAGCGGTCACATGTGGTGGAGCCTTCGAGGTGGACGGGTGATTTGCAGCTCCAGGCTTCTTCTTGGGCGCCATAGTCAATGACGCCGTCGATGACGAAAATGGCAATGAAGATGACCCGCGACTGACGCTCTCGGGTTCGGGCAAGTGATCCCCCTACCTGACGCGCCAAAGATGTCGTGGGAAACCACAGCCACCTATGGGGCCAGGAGCCCCTTTTGGTTCGGCGGGGGGATGGGCACGTTGCACAAAGAGCGGAGAAGCGTAACACAGTGTGGCAGAGATCACACGGGTAGTTTTACCTAGGTTTGGGCGCTGTGAGGCGTAAAACCCTGCTCCTTCTTTGGTGTATTGATGATGGAAAATGGTGGCAAACGCAACACACTTGCCCGGCAGGGTTCCCTCGGGGCAAAAGTGGGTACGGGTGTATGAATGTGTGAGGGTCCGAATGGCTGAATCTTCCAGCCTTTGGAACTGGAAGCCTTTCTATGGTTTCCATGGGCCTCCTTTTATAGATCAAGGGGTCACCTAAGTGGAAAATTAGTATTTACATACTGATTAGATAGCAAACAGTGCTACCATACCTAACTCTGCAGGCTGACAGAGTGAATTAAATCCGCTGTCGAGTGTCACATCACAGCATGCCCAACAATCCTTGACGGGCTGCTTTGCCAGCTTCGCGCCTACTTGCTTGACACGTCTCAGGACGGGTGTCATATGGAGGTATTCTATAGGAAGTGGATGTCAGGTGGCAAAAAGCAACCACTTAATCACCTTGGGGCTTGACACCACGCTGATCTATGACTTGCGTTGCTCGTGAGGTGGAGCGATGGAGTGGCTTGCCTCCGCAAGCCCCGGCAGGCCTGCCGGGACGATCTGGAAGCTTGCTTCCGGGGGAAACCCAACCTTGCCAGGCTCGCCTTCCCGGCAAGGTAGGTTCTTTCCTTAGCGATATCTTGCTTCTCTGGCTCATCTAGGTCTTCTTGATCTGTACCTAGATCCTTCAAAGAATTGATCCCTCTTGCTTGGTCTGATCATGGTGTTGTAATCTTGCCCTTGGGCCTGTGCATAGTCCGGGGAACAGACCCAGGGTTTTTTGCACCGACACTAGGTGGCATTAGAGTTGGTTGATGCGTATCATATGGTGTTATTTAAGTACGAACTCTAGGGCTATTTGTGACACTTATAGGGATGGCTCAATAGATTGATCGGAAAAGATAACTTTGAGGTGGTTCTGTACCCTACAACAATTCCATCTTATGTTCTCTGCTTCATAATAACTTTGGAGTGATTCTTTGTCGAATGTTGAGGGATTGTTATATGATTCAAGTATGTTAGCACTGTTGAGAGATTGCACTAGTGAAAGTATGAACCCTTAGGCCTTATTTTCAAGCATTGCAATACCGTTTGTGCTCACTTTTGTGCTACCTTGCTGTTTTTTATTGTTCCTATTACAAAAATCAATATCTACTATCATTACTACACTTGTATCACCATCTCTTCGCCGAACTAGTGCACCTATACAATTTACCATTGTATTGGGTGTGTTGGGGACACAAGAGATTCTATGTATTTGATTGCAGGGTTGTTTGAGAGAGACCATCTTCATCGTACGCCTCTCATGGATTGATAAACCTTAGGTCATCCACTTGGGGGGAAATTGCTATTGTCCTACAAAACTCTGCGCTTGGAGGCCCAACACAAGTCTACAAGAGTAAGTTGTGTAGTAGACATCAGAGTGTTAGAATGTGTTTTAGTTCCTCAGGCCATGAGAGTGTCTCAGTCACTTCCTACCAGATGGTGGAATTTGGGGTTGCTCAAATATCGTCTGTAAAAAGGTGATCATAACGAGAACTTTCAGGCTCACTGGAAAGTTTGACAAGTGACCGGATAGCTCAAGAGTTGGATTTGCTCCTCCGATGATGGAGAGATATTCTTAGGGCCCTCTCGGTGTCACGACATCCATCATCGTTTGGCCTGACACAGGTGACTATGTCACAGGGATGCCAAAACATGTTAAGGACAAAGAAGAACAAAATCGGTAACGGGAGCAACGATATAGTGAGCATGGTGATGACCCAGGAGGATACCGATGCACACCGAGTTTTTTAAAGTACCGCCAAGCAAAGGGTACATCACATGATATCAAAAGTTTCAGTCGAATATCATTCTTGTACTCATAGGGACCGATATGGATGTCCACGGTTCCGCTATCGGTCATTGAATGAAGGGGTTTCGTTCATGTCTATGATTTACCGAATCTACGGAGTCACAAGCTTAAGGTAATCATCATCCGTTGAGTGTTAGTGGTACAAGAGTAATGAGAATATATTTGTGTAATTGTTTCATTAATATCCAGAATAGTTCGGAGAGGTTCCGGAAGCGATTCGGGGTTACTGGAAGGGTTTCGGTGAATATCGGCTAATACCGGGTGTTACTGAATAATAAATATATATAATGCTCTGAAAATGTTTAGAACAAATATATATTTAATTTAATATAAATGGGCCTAATAAGGCCAAGAGGTGGAGAAGGAATTGGGCCACAAGGGCCCAATAGGGGAGGAGAGTAGAACCACAAGGGGTTTCTAATATCAATGGGCCTCATAATTAGAAGCCCCATGTGGTTCTACTCTCCTCCCTCTAGTTCTCCAGTGATGATTAGCTCTGGATGGCGAAGCACTGCCGGATCGTGAAGACCGTACGCTTGCAACCAAGTAGAGAGGTTGTGCTTTCGGTCTTCCATTCGAGGGCGGTTCGCAGGATCGACATATATATTCGAGGGACTCCAAGTATGATCTACACCGACTCGTCTACTTCTGCTACACTTCGGAGTCAGTAATGGTCATTGATCCAAACCCAAGATACATCTTCATATTGTTCTTGGGTGTTCGTAGGGTGATTTTTTGTTTTCTACTACGTTTCCCAACAGTGGCATCATGAGCGGTTCTATGAGTAGATGTACGTTTTGATCTAGATCACATGTGATGTGAGGGTGATGTTCTTGCTATGCTTCCATCAAGTGTTGCTTTGAATTAGTTCATTGACAACATGGTGTCGCTTTTCACAAGGTTCTAAAAATTGCTCGGCTCTGGCTGTCGACGATCTACTGACAGTTCCTTGGGCTTCACCATAGTCAAGAATAGTGAACCATCATGTACGCTAGAGGCGATGAAGACAGATGATCTTCTAGGGGGTCATGCCTATTAGACGAAGTTTAGTGTGGCGGAACGAGATTTTTAATTAAGTCTTTTCTTTCACACACACCCCGAAAGTAAATCTAGCAACACAGATTATCACTTTATGGTGTGCACATAGGTAGCTAGGATTATCAGAAAACCCTAGAAGCCATGTAATTGAAATTTGCCAAACCGATTAGAGGACGTCTAACTTGGTTTTGCAGGGTTTGCATATGATGTGGTATAACCTTCGTCATGATATTGAGTTTATGTATGATATGGTTATATGTTGTAATGTTAAGTGGCATGCGCGTCATGGCATGATGGCTGGAGCCATGAGATTGCCACCTTGATGTAAATATCATATCGATACATTACAGGTGACGGTGGCAAGACATACACGGAGGACCCTGGCAAGGAGAAGGTGTACCAGGCGTAGGACAAGGACCTATAATTTCGTGCCACGGTAGAATTTCAGATTTTGGTGCCACGGCAATGTTTTCTAAAATGGCCGCCATGACAACATTTTCTGAGATTGCCGCCAGGCAAGATTTTTTGAAATACTTGCCATGACAACGAAATATTGGTGATACGTCTCCAACGTATCTATAATTTTTGATTGTTCCATGCTATTATATTATCTGTGTTGGATGTTTTATATGTATTAATATGATATTTTATATTATTTTTGGGACTAATAACCAATTAACCTAGAGCCCAGTGCCGGTTTATGTTTTTCCTTGTTTTTGATTTTTACAGAAAAGGAATATCAAACGGAGTCCAAATGGAATAAAACTTTCACAATGATTTTTCTTGGACCAGAAGACATCCAGCAAACTTGGAGAGAGGGCCAGAAGAGTCCCGAGGGCACCACAAGCCCTCAGGGCGCGCCCTAGAGGGGGCATCCCTAGGCTTGTGGGTCCCACGAGAGTCCTCCAACCCTAATTCTTGCGCTATAAATTCCCAAATATTCCCAAACCACCAGAAGCATCCACCAAAATACTTTTCCGCCGCTGTAACCTTCTGTTCCCGTGAGATACCATCTTGAGCCTTTTTCGGCACCCTGCCGGAGGGGCATTAGATCATGGAGGGCTTCTACATCAACTTTATTGCCCTTCCGATGAAGCGTGAGTAGTTTAGCACAGACCTACGGGTCCATAGCTAGTAGCTAGATGGCTTCTTCTCTCTCTTTGATCTTCAATACAATGTTCTCCTCGATGTTCTTGGAGTTCTATCCGATGTAATATTATTTTGCGTTGTGTTTGCCGAGATCCGATGAATTGTGGATATATGATCGCACTACAAAAAAAATTTGGGCCGAACGAAAAAAAATTCTGTCATACATATGACACTTCTATGACGATAATTGTGACAAAACCGGGTATCATCATAGATGTGGTGGGCTCCTACTTCTATGATAAAAAATCATGAAAGAAAATGGGCTTTTCGTCCTGGGCGGGCCGGAGACGCAGCTGCATGACATTCTTTGGGCCGTCCATGATGGAAAAACCCGTGGTAGAAGCGAGGGGGAGGAAAATTTCGGGGAGTTGCCGGTTACGGTGGGAGGTCGGGGGCCGAGCGATGCGCGTTTCTCTCGTACACATGCGGGGCGTTGGCTCTAAATGAACCCGAGCGAGGCGTTGGGCTCTAACTGAACCCGAGCGATTGCACTGCAGGCTACGCGTTACTGAACTCGAGCGATCGATCGATGGCTGTTAACTGAACCCGATCGAGCGATTCCTTCGCTACTACTGCTAACTGAAGACGATAAATTGGATGAACAGTGAGTGTTGCGGGGGGGGGGTGGATGAACAGTGAGCAGTGGCGTTGCCTCTGGATGAACTGGACCCCGTGGTGTGGAGGGCTAGATGAACAGTGGACGGTGGAAGGGTGGCCGTGGAGGGGTGGTTGAATAGGACCCCGTGCTGTGGAGGGCTGGATGAACAGTAGATGGTGGAGGGGTGCCTGTGGAGGGGTGGTTGAACAAGAGCCGGTGGAGTAGCGCGCAATGGAGGCTGGATGAACAGGAGCCCGTGGAGGCTGGAGGAGGTCGACGGTAGCCCGTGGAGGCTGGAGGAGGTCGACGGTGGAGATGAACAGTATCCCGTGGAGTCTCGTTTTGCGATATGCCACACCCCTCCCGATGAACAGGACCCCCGTTTCGACCGTAGGAGGTCCGTTTTGTCCGTTTTGCGGTACGCCACACCCCTCCCGATGAACAGGACCCGCGTTTCGACCGTAGGAGGTCCGTTTCGTCCGTTTTGCGGTACGCCACACCCCTCCCGATCAACAGGACCCCCATTTCGACCGTAGGAGGTCCGTTTCCTCCGTTTTGTGGTACGCCACACCCCTCCCGATCAACAGGACCCCGTTCCGAACGTAGGAGGTCCGTTTCCTCCGTTGTGCGGTACGCCAGGCCTTGTTTCCATCGCCTGTTCCGTCCAAGCCCTCCCGATGAACACAACCACGCATTTCGTTCCGACCCAGTCGGTTGGCTACCACACGTTCCGTTGCCTCCCGATGAACACGACGCATTCTGTTGCCTCCCCATGAACACGACGCATTCCGTTGCCTCCCCATGAACACGAAGACGAATCTGTTTCTCCGTTCCGACCCAGCCATGTACACGAGCCCTGGCCGTACATATGCGCGAGTAGGCGTTCAAGACCCCGTCCGTATGTACGTACGTGGCCGTATTTTCTTTCTTGCACCCTGGCCGCTGTATGTACGTGTACATGCTACATGCGCGCCTCTACTACGACACGTACGCGCCTCTACTACGACACGTGCGCGCCTCTACATCGACCAGTATATATGTACGTACATGTTCGCGACCAGAATGTCAACGCTACGTACGCTTCGACCAGGTGGGTCCCGACTGTCAGGCACTTCCTTGCATGCGAAGATGTAGCTGGTGGGTCCCAGCAGTCAGGGGGGCGAATCATTTTTTTTTGCCCGAACACACTTCCTTGCGTGCGAAGATGTAGCTGGTGGGTCCCAACAGTCAGGGGGGCGAATCGTTTTTTTTGCCCGGACGCACTTCCTTGTGTGCGAAGATGTAGCTGGTGGGTCCCAGCAGTCAAGGGGGCGAATCGTTTTTTTCACGAAATACGGTGGCCCGTCCGGTGGGTCCCTGCTGTCAGGTGGAGGAATAATTATTTTGCATGTAATAAGGAGGCACTTCCTTACTGCGGCCGTGGACCAAGCTGTCGGCCTCTCCACGTACAGTCCATGTTTGATGGAAGCCGTTCCTTGACCACGTTGACCACGCCGCGCCGAGAGCACCAGGGCGGTGGACGACGACGAGGCCTAGGAAGGGGACGGCGCGGAGCCGGGGAACACGCGGTAGTGGATGCCCATGCGTAGAGGAGTACGAGGGTTCACTGGTTCGCTGCGGTGTGAGGCTGTTGTCGCCGCAGAATAACAGGGGGTGTGGGTGAGTAGAGGGATGGCCTAGCCAGCAGTGGGAGTAGTAGGGGTGGTGAGGCCTCTGCCGCATCGCAGCCGGCCATGGGAGGCAGGAGCATGAGGCACGACCGGCGCTGGTTTGGGCGGCTGGAGCAAGAAGGCCAGAGGTTGAAGAAGCACTACGGTCGTTGGATGGACATCGTACGGTCACTGGAGCTAGAATCGTGCATATTGACTAAGTTGACAAAGCCCTCCGTCCCCGTCAACTTAGTAGGCCCACAAGCCAGCCTGCCACTATACTATGTTCCAGCTAACAGGCGGAGTATTCATTTTTTTTGTGCGTAATAAGGAGGCACTTCCTTGCGTGCGAAGATATAGCTGGCGGGTCCGAGCTGTCAGCGGCGGTAACGTTTTTTCGCGAAATACAAAGGCCCTTTCGGTGGGTCCTTGATGTTAGGTACAGGAATCATTATTTTGCGTGTAATAAGGAGGCATTTCCTTGCGTGCGACCGTGGACCCAGCTGTCGGCCTCTCCACATACAGTCCACTTCAGATGCATGTCGGTCGTTGACCATGTTGACCAGGCCGCACTGAGAGCACCAGGGCGGTGGACGACGGCGAGGCCTAGGAAGGGAACGACACGGAGGCAGGGAAGACTCGGCAGTTGTTTCCCACGCGGAGGGGAGTATGACTGTACGAGGGTTTACTGGTTCGTCTGCCGTCACCGGAGAATAACAGCAGGTGTGGGTGAGTAGAGGGATGGCTAGGCCGGCGATGGGAGTACGGTGGGGCGGTGAGGCCTGCGCGGTAGCAGAGCCGGCCGCGGGGAGGAGGGAGCAGGCAGTCCCGCCGGCGCTTGTTTGAGCTGCTGGAGCAGGAAGAGTAGAGATTGAAGAAGCACGACGGCCGTTGGATGGCCATCCAACAGTCACTGCTTGTGCGTCAACGTTTTTTAGGAAAGCCTCAAATCTGTGGAAAACAGCATACAGCCCATCTGCCATTATTTCTAATAATTTACAGCCCATTTGCTAATTCTTAAGGTTTTTGACAGTTGTGGACCCAGCCGTCAGCCTCTCCACGTATAGTACTCTTCCGATGGAAGTCGTTCCTTGACCACATTAACCACGCCGCGCGGAGAGCACCACGGCGGTGGACGACGGCGAGGCCTAGGAAGGGGACGACGAGGAGCCGAGGAAGACACGGCAGCAGAAGCCCGCGCGGAGAGGAGTACGAGGGTTCACTGGTTCGGCTGCGGTGTAAGGCTGCCGTCGCCGCAAGGCCTGGCCAGCGGTGGGAATAGTAGGGGGCGGTGAGGCCTCCGTGGCAGCATAGCCAGCCACGGGAGGTAGGAGCATGAGGCACGACCGTCGCTGGTTTGGGAGGCTGGAGCAAGAAGACCAGAGGTTGAAGAAGCACTACGGCCGTTGGATGGACATCGTACGGTCACTGGAGCTAGAATCATTCATATTGACTAAGTTGACAAAGCACTTCGTCCCCGTCAACTTAGTAGGCCCACAAGTCAGCCTCCCACCAAGGTGGGTCCCAGCTAGCAGGGGGAGTATTTATTTTTTGTGCGTAATAAGGATGCACTTCTGGTGGGTCCGAGCTGACAGCGGGGGGAACGTTTTTTCGCAAAATACGGTGGCCCGTCAGGTGGGTCCCAGCAGTCAGGGGGCAAACGTTTTTTCGCAAAATACGGTGGCCCGTCCAGTGGGTCCCTGCTGTCAGTTCGAGGAATCATTATTTTCTGCATAATAAGGAGGCACTTACTTGGTGCGGCCGTGGACCCACCTGAGACTTGATGTCTACTACACAACCTTATTCTTATAGACGTTGTTGGGCCTACAAGTGCACAGGTTTGTAGGACAGTAGCAAATTTCCCTCAAGTGGATGACCTAAGGTTTATCAACCCGTAGGAGGCGTAGGATAAAGATGGTCTCTCTCAAACAACCCTGCAACCAAATAACAAAAAGTCTCTTGTGTCCCCAACACACCCAATACAATGGAAAATTGTATAGGTGCACTAGTTCGGCAAAGAGATGGTGGTACAAGTGCAATATGGATGGTAGAAATAGGTTTTTGCAAACTGAAAATATAAAAACAGCAAGGTAACAAGTGGTAAAAGTGAGCGTAAACGGTATTGCAATGATAGGAAACAAGGCCTAGGGTTCATACTTTCACTAGTGTAAGTTCTCTCAACAATAATAACATAGATAGAACATATGACAAGCCCTAAACATGCAACAAAGAGTCACTCCAAAGCCAATAATAGCGGAGAACAAACGTAGAGATTGTGGTCGGGTACGAAACCACCACAAAGCTATTCTTTCGGATCAATCTATAAAAGAGTTCGTACTAGAATAACACCTTAAGATACAAATCAACCAAAACCCTAATGTCACCTAGATACTCCATTGTCACCTCAAGTATCTGTGGGCATGATTATACGATATGCATCACACAATCTCAGATTCATCCAACCAACATAAAAGTACTTCAAAGAGTGCCCCAAGTTTCTCCGGAGAGTCAAGAACGTGTGCCAACCCCTATGCATAGGTTCCCAAGTGTCACGAAACCCGCAAGTTGGTCACCAAAACATACATCAAGTGGATCAATAGAATAACCCATTGTCACCACGGTTATCCCACGCAAGACATACATCAAGTGTTCATAAAAGACTCAATCCAATAAGATAACTTCAAAAGGGAAACTCAATTCATCACAAGAGAGTAGAGGGGGAGAAACATCATAAGATCCAACTATAATAGCAAAGCTCGGGATACATCAAGATCGTGCCATAGAGGAACACGAGAGAGAAAGATCAAACACATAGCTATTGGTACATACCCTCAGCCCCGAGGGTGAACTACTCCCTCCTCGTCATGGATAGCGCCGGGATGATGAAGATGGCCACCGGTGATGGGATCCCCCTCCGGCAGGGTGCCGGAACAGGGTCCCGATTGGTTTTTGGTGGCTACAGAGGCTTGCGGCGGCGGAACCCCCGATCTATCTTCTGTTTTGGAAGTTTTAGGGTACGTAGGTATATATGGGTGAAAGGAGTACGTCAGTGGAGCTACGGGGGCCCCACGAGGCAGGGGGCGTGCCCAGGGGGGTGGGCGCGCCCCCCACCCTCGTGAGAACCTCCCGTATCTTCTGACGTAGGGTCCAAGTCCATCAGGTGGGTTTCCTTCCAAAAATAACTTCTCCAGTTGATTTCGTTCCGTTTTGACTCCGTCTGATATTCCTTTTCCTCGAAACACTGAAATAGGCATAAAATAGCAAATCTGGGCTGGGCCTCCGGTTAATAGGTTAGTCCCAAAAATAATATAAAAGTTGATAATAAAGCCCAATATTGCCTAAAGCAGTAGATAAAGTAGCATGGAGCAATCCAAAATTATAGATACGTTGGAGACGTATCAAGCATCCCCAAGCTTAATTCCTGCTCGGCCTCGAGTAGGTAAATGATAAAAAAGAATTTTTGATGCAGAGTGATACTTTGGCATAATTTCAATGTAAATCTTCTTAATTGTGATAAGAATATTCAGATCCGAAAGATTCAAGACAAAAGTTCATATTGACACAAAAATGATAATACTTCAAGCATACTAATCAAAGCAATCATGTCTTCTCAAAATAATCATGGCAAAAGAAAGTTGATCCCTACAAAATCATATAGTTAGGCTATGCTTCATTTTCGTCACACAAAGATGTTCCCAACTTCTATACCCCCGATGACAAGCCAAGCAATTGTTTCATACTTAAATAATCTCAAACTTTTTCAATCTTCACACAATACTCATGCGTGAGCCATGGATATAGCACTATGGGTGGAACAGAATATGATGATGGGGATTGTGTGGAGAAGACAAAAAAGGAGAAAGTCTCACATCAACTAGGCGTATCAATGGGCTATGGAGATGCCCATCAATAGATATCGATGTGAGTGAGTAGGGATTGCCATGAGACGGATGCACTAGAGCTACGAATGCACAACAAAAGAAAACTAGTGGGTGTGCACAAGGTTTTAAATAGCGGCCGCTATGACCGCTATTGCGGCTGCTATTGCGGTAGCGTGGCCTAGCCGCTACAAGTCAAACGCTGCGGTAGGATATAGCGTGATTGGCATGATGCGGCCGCAATAGCGGCTGTTAGAGCACAATAGCGAACATTTAGGGTAGTGTTAGTTGCGGTCATAGCGGGCAAATTGTACTACGTATAAATTTGAGACATGCACCCAACCGGACAACCCTAAATCCACTCACTCCCCCTCCTCTCCGGTTGGCGGCTGGTGCCTCCCCAAGATCCAGCGGCAGCACGGCTGACGCCGGACGGCCGGAGGCTGGACGGAGAGGCGAAGAAGAGATCACCGGATGGTGCTCCCCTGGCCCTCACCATCTCTCCGTTCCTTGATTGAGCGGCCACTTCCTGCTCGGCTTGACGCCCTTCACCGGTCGCGGTCGACGACGGGCCAACAAATCCGCTGCGTGGGCTCGTGGGTCGTGGCAGACCCTCAGTAGGACGGCGACCACATCCGCTTCGCTGTCCCCTTCCTGCTCTGCTGCTCGACGCCCTACTGCTCGACGTCCCAATCCCGCTGCTCTGGTTCCCAACTGCTTCTTCTCACCATGCTTCACCACCTCAAGGAGTCAAGGTATAGGCTTTCTCTGCTTACTTTATACTGGTCGATGCATAGCCTAGTAGACAAAATTGGGGGAAACTCAGATCCTAGATCATCAGTCAGTACATAGTCTCTGCTTTTTATTTGTACACAGCTCACTGCTCACCGTTGTTCTCCTCAGCTAGAAGAAGCAGCAGATGCATCACTGAACAAAGTTTAGTTTATACTGATAAATTCGTCCAGTAGACAGTACTCAGTACACACTCTGTACATTTTGTCTGTACTGTTAAATGTTGTTTATGAATTCAGTTTGTACTGATAAACTTGCAGTCTTAGCCTTCTGTTTGTACTATAAAATTTTGTTCTATATATTCAGTTTTTACTGATAAACTTGCACCGTATAGTCTTTTCCTTTTGTTATATTGATAAATGTTGTTCTATATATTCAGTTTTTACTGATAAACTTGCATAGTTCAGTCTTTTCCTTTTGTGTTATACTGATAAATGTTTTTTACTTACTTGTTTTTCCAAATAGCTTATGTTTTTTTTGCAGTAGTAGGCTACTAGCACAATGTCTTCAGTAGGGTCAGGGGCTTCCTTCGCAGCGTAACCGGAAGAACAAGAAAAGATCCAGCCTGGGAGCATGCTTTACCAATTACTGATGAGTTCCGAACCAAGAACAGAGTTGGATACAAATACTGCTTGAACTTTTTCAATGGTGGCATTACCAGATTTAAGAAGCACTTGGCTGGAATAAAAAAAGGATTGTGTATCTTGCACACAGGTTCCTGATCATGTTAAAGAGAAGATGCTTGCATTGATAGCTGAGAATGAGAAAAACAAGGATGAATCACTTGATATTGCTAGCTCTTGGTTGTACTTTTGAAGTCTGAACTTATTTATTAATGATGAAGCAGAATGCCCATGAAACAAATTTGTTTGTATTTGCTGTTTTATTGGATCATTTTCTTGTGTTATGTAATATATTGTGTGTGTGTGACAAACAGACAATGATACAGATAGTTTATTATTTCTATGGTTGGCTGGTGGCATTATTCTTGGTCATACACTATAGTTTTTGTTTGCATGGTTACATGGTTAAATTAGTCTAGATGGACCAGACTTGTATAGTCTATGTTTTTAATAATAGTATTTGTTTGCATGGCTACATGCTTGAAAATTGTCCAGATGGACCAATTTTTAGTCTACATGCTTATATAAAAGACAATTATTCAATTCAATACTCGTATTGTTTTTCAACAGTTTGGAAATATACATAACAATCCCAAATTTGCAAGTGCTTTTACAAATCCGCTATGCGGACATAGCGTCCGCAATATCACCCGCTATCCGCATTCCGCTATGCCGACCTCAATCCGCTATCAACCCGGTATCCGCTATTTAAAACCTTGGGTGTGCATCCAACTCGCTTGCTCACGAAGACCTAGGGCATTTGAGGAAGCCCATCGTAGGAATATACAAGCCAAGTTCTATAATGAAAAATTCCCACTAGTATGAAAAGGACTACTTATGAGACTGACTACATGAAGAACAAGGTGCTACTTTGAAGTACAAGTGTGGAAAAAGAGATAGTAGCATTGCCCTTTTTATTTTCTTTTTTCTTTTTTATATATATTTTTTGGGCCTTTCTTTTTTTTTCTTTTGGCGTTTCCTTTCTTTTGGGCCTTTTTTTGGCCTTTCCTTTTTTTGGGCAATGCTCTAATAATGATGATCATCACACTTCTATTGATTACAACACAAGGATTACAACTCGAAACTTAGAACAAGATATGACTCTATATGAATGCCTCCGGCAGTGTACCGGGATGGTGCAATGAATCAAGAGTGACATGTATGGAAAATAATGCATGGTGGCTTTGCCACAAATACGATGTCAACTACGAGATCATGCAATGGCAATATGACAAAAGTAATGTATGTCATGATGATGATGGTGGAAGTTGCATGGCAATATATCTCGGAATGGCTATGGAAATGCCATGATAGGTAGGTATGGTGGCTGTTTTGAGGAAGATATAAGGAGGTTTATGTGTGATAGAGCGTATCGTATCACGGGGTTTGGATGCACCGGCGAAGTTTGCACCAACTCTCAAGGTGAGAAAGGGCAATGCACGGTACCGAAGAGGCTAGCAAAGGCGGAAAGGTGAGAGTGCGTATAATTCATGGACTCAACATTAGTCAAAAGAACTCATATACTTATTGCAAAAATTTAAAAGTCATAAAAATCAAGTACAAAGCGCATGCTCCTAGGGGGATAGATTGGTAGGAAAAGACCATCGCTCGTCCCCGACCGCCACTCATAAGGATGCACAAGCCAGGTACACTTCATGTTTCAAATTTGTTACACAACTTTAACCATACGTGCATGCTATGGGACTTGCAAACTTCAACACAAGTATTTTGCAAATTCATAATCACCCAACTAGCACGACTTTGATATTATCACCTCCATATCTCAAAACAATTATCAAGCATCAAAATTATCTTAGTATTCAATTCAAACAAAAGAAAGTTTCACATATCTTGAACACCAAGTATATTAACATTAAGCGAATTACCATGCTATTAATGACTCTCAAAATAATCTAAGTGAAACATGAGAGATCAAAAGTTTCTTTAAAACAAATCCACCACCGTGCTTTAAAAGATATAAGTGAAGCACTAGAGCATACGACAAAAACTACTCTGAAAGATATAAGTGAAGATCAATGAGTAGCTAAATAATTATGCAACTATGAGAAGACTCTCTCTCATTTAATAATTTCAGATCTTGATACTTCATTCAAACAGCAATCAAAGCTAAATAAAACTACATTGCTAGCACAACTCATGTGAAGAAGCAAAAACTTAGGCTCAACCGATACTAACCGATAGTTGTTGAAGAAGAAAGGTGGGATGCCTACCGGGGCATCCCCAAGCTTAGATGCTTGAGACTTCTTGAAATATTATCTTGGGGTGCCTTGGGCATCCCCAAGCTTGAGCTTATGTGTCTCCTTAATTCCTCTCATATCATGGTTTCTCTTTTTATCAAAAGCTTCATTCACAACAAACTCAACAAGAACTCGTGAGATAGGTTAGTATAAACCAATGCAAAACCTTATCATTTTCTACTGTAACAAATCACTAAAATTATTATTCAACATTGATACTAAATGCCTCTGCATATTTAATACTACTATCACCAAATAGAATCATTAAACAAGCAAACATATGCAAATAATGCAACCATAACAGCAATCTGCCAAAACAGTACCGTCTGTAAAGAATGCAAGAGTATCAATACTTCCCTGACTCCAAAAATTATAAACTAAAATTCCCACTTTAATAAATTTATCAGATCTCAATATGAAACAAGATTCAACATTATACCACTCTCTGACTTTTCTAGGGAACTTTTGCAACAGCGGTAAACTTTCTGTTTTCAAACAGCAACATGTATACTAGCAAGATAAGCATGGCAAAGGCTATCCTTGACCTTTTTTATTGAAACTAAAGATGCAAAACTTTACTCTAAACAACAGCAAGAAAATACTAACAAGAGAAAATGACGCTCCAAGCAAAACACATATCATGTGGTGAATAAAAATATAGCTCCAAGTAAAGTTACCGATGAACGAAGATGAAAGAGGGGATGCCTTCCGGGGCATCCCCAAGCTTAGACACTTGGTTATCCTTGAATATTACCTTGGCGTGCCTTGGGCATCCCCAAGCTTAGTCTCTTTCCACTCCTTATTCCATAGTCCATCGAATCTTTACCTAAAACTTGAAAACTTCAACCACACAAAACTCAAAACAAAACTCGTAAGCTCCGTTAGTATAAGAAAATAAAACCACCACTTAGGTACTGTAATGAACTCATTCTAAATTCATATTGGTGTAATATCTACTGTATTCTAACTTCTCTATGGTTCATACCACTTAATACTAGCCATAGATGCATCAAAATAAACAAACAACACATAGAAAACAGAATCTGTCAAAAACAGAACAGTCTGTAGTAATCTGTATCAAACGTATACTTATGGAAACCCAAAAATTATGAAATAAATTTCCGGATCTGAGAAATTTGCCTATTAATCATCTGCAAAAAGAATCAACCTAAAAGCACTCTCCAGTAAAAAATGGCAGCTAAACTCGTGAGCGCTAAAGTTTCTGTTTTTCACAGCAAGATCACAAAGACTTCACCCAAGTCTTCCCAAAGGTTCTACTTGGCACAAACACTAATTAAAACACAAAACCACATCTAAACAGAAGATAGATGGATTATTTATTCCTAAACAGAACCAAAAATCAAGAAACTAAAATAAAATTGGGTTGCCTCCCAACAAGCGCTATCGTTTAACGCCCCTAGCTAGGCATGATGATTTCAATGATGCTCACATAAGAGATAAGAATTGAAACATAACGGGAGCATCATGAAGCATATGACTAGCACATTTAAGCCTAACCCACTTCCTATGCATAGGGATTTTGTGAGCAAACAACTTATGGGAACAATAATCAACTAGCATAGGATGGCACAACAAGCATAGCTTCAAGAATTTAAGCATATAGAGAGGAAACTTGACATTATTGCAACTCCTACAAGCATATGTTCCTCCTTCATAATAATTTTCAGTAGCATCATGAATAAATTCAACAATATAACCAGCACCTAAAACATTCTTTTCATGATCTACAAGCATAGAAAATTTGCTACTCTCCACATAAGCAAAATTCTTCTTTATAGCATACGTATCATCACAATAATCATCATAGATAGGAGGCATGCTTTCATCATAGTAAATCTGCTCATCAAAGCTTGGGGGACAAAAAATATCATCTTCTTCAAACATAGCATCCCCAAGCTTGTGGCTTTGCATATCATTAGCATCATGGATATTCAAGGACTTCATACCAACAACATTGCAATCATGCTCATCATTCACATATTTAGTGCCAAACATTTTAGAGATTTCTTCTTCTAGCACTTGAGCACAATTATCCTTTCCATCATACTCACGAAAGATATTAAAGAGGTGAAGCGTTTGAGACAAACTTAATTCCATTTTTTTAATTTTCTTTTATAAACTAGACTAGTGCTAAAACAAGAAACAAAAAGATTCGATTGCAAGATCTAAAGATATACCTTCAAGTGCTAACCTCGCCAGAAAAGAGCTTAGTGACGGAGTGTGAGTACCCTTTACCTAGCCTCCCCGGCAACGATGCCAGAAAAGATCTTGATGTCTACTACACAACCGTCTTCTTGTAGACGTTGTTGGGCCTGCAAGTGCACAGGTTTGTAGGACAGTAGCAAATTTCCCTCAAGTGGATGACCTAAGGTTTATCAATCCGTAGGAGGCGTAGGATAAAGATGGTCTCTCTCAAACAACCCTGCAACCAAATAACAAAAAGTCTCTTGTGTCCCCAACACACCCAATACAATGGAAAATTGTATAGGTGCACTAGTTCGGCAAAGAGATGGTGATACAAGTGCAATATGGATGGTAGAAATAGGTTTTTGCAAACTGAAAATATAAAAACAGCAAGGTAACAAGTGGTAAAAGTGAGCGTAAACGGTATTGCAATGATAGGAAACAAGGCCTGGGGTTCATACTTTCACTAGTGTAAGTTCTCTCAACAATAATAACATAGATAGAACATATGACAAGCCCTCAACATGCAACAAAGAGTCACTCCAAAGCCACTAATAGCGGAGAACAAACGTAGAGATTATGGTCGGATACGAAACCACGACAAAGCTATTCTTTTGGATCGATCTATAAAAGAGTTCGTACTAGAATAACACCTTAAGATACAAATCAACCAAAACCCTAATGTCACCTAGATACTCCATTATCACCTCAAGTATCCGTGGGCATGATTATACGATATGCATCACACAATCTCTGATTCATCCAACCAACATAAAAGTACTTCAAAGAGTGCCCCAAAGTTTCTACCAGAGAGTCAAGAACGTGTGCCAACCCCTATGCATAGGTTCCCAAGTGTCACGAAACCCGCAAGTTGATCACCAAAACATACATCAAGTGGATCAATAGAATAACCCATTGTCACCACGGTTATCCCACGCAAGACATACATAAAGTGTTCATAAAAGACTCAATCCAATAAGATAACTTCAAAAGGGAAACTCAATTCATCACAAGAGAGTAGAGGGGGAGAAACATCATAAGATCCAACTACAATAGCAAAGCTCGGGATACATCAAGATCATGCCATAGAGGAACACAAGAGAGAAAGATAAAACAATAGCTACTGGTACATACCCTCAGCCCCGAGGGTGAACTACTCCCTCCTCGTCATGGATAGCGCCGGGATGATGAAGATGGCCACCGGTGATGGGATCCCCCTCCGGCAGGGTGCCGGAACAGGGTCCCGATTGGTTTTTGGTGGCTATAAAGGCTTGCGGCGGTGGAACTCCCGATCTATCTTCTGTGTTGGAAGTTTTAGGGTACGTAGGTATATATGGGTGAAAGGAGTACGTCGGTGGAGCTACAGGGGCCCCACGAGGCAGGGGCGCGCCCAGGGGGGTGGGCGTGCCCCCCACCCTCGTGAGCACCTCCCGTATCTTCTGACGTGGGGTCCAAGTCCATCAGGTGGGTTTCCTTCCAAAAATAACTTCTCCAGTTGATTTCGTTCCGTTTTGACTCCGTCTGATATTCCTTTTCCTCAAAACACTGAAATAGGTATAAAACAGCAAATCTGGGCTAGGACTCCGGTTAAAAGGTTAGTCCCAAAAATATTATAGAAGTGGATAATAAAGCCCAATATTGCCTAAAGCAGTAGATAAAGTAGCATGGAGCAATCAAAAATTATAGATACGTTGGAGACGTATCAAGACTCTCCACGTACAGTATACTTCTGATGGAAGTCGTTCCTTGACCACGTTGACCTCGCCGTGTTCCGTTGCATGCATGCGTCCATGGGCGTGGTGCGTCCCCACTGTCAGCTTCTCACGTACAGTCATCTTCCGATGACTCTTGGTTGTTTACCATGTTGACCACACCGTGCCGTGCACACCCAGACTGGAACGACCCGGAGATGGGGAAGACGGGGCAGTGCAGTCGCAGATGGAGAAGAGTGGGAAACTTCACTGGTTCGGGTGTGCGGCAGCACAGCCACGGTGCCGCCCACGGGAGACAGGAGCAAGAACAGAGGTTGAAGAAGGAGCACGGCTGTTGGATTAACATCCAATGGTCCAGCTGCTAGAATCATTTATTGATTAAGTTGACAAAGCCGTGCGTACACGTCCGCTTAGTAGGCCCACAAGTCAGTCACCAAATCTGACGGGTCCCAGCTGTCAACAGGATGAATAAATTTTTTCGCAAAACAAGGAGGCACTTCCTTCCGTGCGAAGATACAGCCAGTGGGTCCCAGCTATCAGGTGGAGGAAACATTTTTTCAGCTTAATAAGGAGGAACTTTCCTTGTGTGCGACCATGGACCTTGTGGGTCCCAGTCGTCAGGCTCTCCACGTACAGTCCTCTTCCGATGACTCTCGTTTGTTGACCATGCCGGACCAAACACAGCAAGGCGGTGGATGATGGCGAGGCCCTGGACGGGAACGACTCGGAGATGGGAAAACGCGGCAGTGGAGTCGCAGATTGAGAGGAGGAGAATGGTTATAACTGGTTTTGTTGAGGTGTGGGGATGTAGTCTGTGGAGAATAACAGGAGGTGTCGAGGGGTGGAGGGATAGCCTGGCCGGCGGTGGGGTAGCGCTTTGCAGCGATGTGTGCTAAGCAGAGCCGCTAGCCGCCGGAGGCCGGACCCGGCGGTCCCGGCGACGCTGGAGGAAGAAGACAAGAGATTGAAGGTGCATGTCGGCCGTTGGATATAAATCCAATGGCTGTGGATGACACAATCATTTGTTGACCAAGTTGACAACGCCCTGCGTAGGCTTCGACCTATTGGCCCACATGTCAGCCTGCAAAAATGTGGCATATATTTAACCCATGTTTTCTAGAATGTACAATCCATTTGCTGGGCTGGGTGAACAAATAATTTCGCGTCAATAAGGCCCATTTATATTTTCTAAGAAATCTCATCCCATTTGCACTTCCTTGAAATACACGTATTAGGTGGGCTCGTTATATATATAATGTTATGTTAGAAGGAGCAATTAGTATCAAAGAATAAACCGGAGAGGCACATTTTATATATATATATATATATAATTAAGAAATTAGCGAGTTATTGCGCAAAATAAATTGGACACAACATTACTTTTATAAGAGACCTGCGTTTTATACCCCACGGTAGGCATACTAACAAGTTCACACACAAATACAACAGAAAAGGTAAACATTCATATCAAACTCAGGTTCACAGGACACGTTCATATTCATAGCCAACATTCACTATCAACAACTCAAAAGATTCATATATACACAAGCTCAGCATATCTATGCATCCAAATGATTGATAGATCACACGACAATATTCATACATAATTCACAAAAAGATTCAGATATACACATGTTCAGTATGTTTATGCATCCAAATGATTGAGATCACAGCCAATATGATCCATGGACGAACTTTAATTACCTAGGGTACAGACTAGTAAATGGTGTTCAATCGGAGGTACTTCTTGCTAAAATTAGTTCTTGTACGAGTAAACTTTCGAGTACATAAGAGGCAACACAGACAATCTGAACTTTTCTTGTAGGTTTATCCTCAAATAGTGGCCTCGTGCCGAGGGAGGTTTGAGCAACTTGGCCACTACTTTCATCCAGCTAGTTTACTGGCTCATCTTGGTCCTGTATCTCGCCAAAATTCTACATTGCAGACGAGAAAGGAGGCGGTTGAGAAAATGAACCACCCAAATTTTTTGTGCAGTTCAACTGAAATGGAGCATCATTGGCATGCAGACTGATTAAGTGCCAGATGAATATATGCGTCAACCAACTTGTCTGGAATCTTTAGACTCCATGCCACATAGTTTGCTACCATATGTGCTGATAACCAAAAGGCATAAGTTGGGACCAAAGACTGGACTGCATTTTTCTAGGCTATGCACCAAGCAATATTTTTGGCGTTCACTCTCCTAATACTTGGAATTTGACAATTGGTTGACGCTGGCTGATACTCGAATGAATATAAGCACTTCTTGTTAACATTGATGCTTGTCTGAGTGAACTTTGGAGTACATAGCAGCAGCACAAGTACCTGTCCATCTGATCATTTTGTGTAGTTCTACAAAAATCACCCGATGTAATGATTTGCCTGCGAGTTCAGGCTCCAAATTACTCCTTTATGAAATCGGCAAATAGTAGCACAATACCAAATTACCAATACATATGACAGGCACAATAATCAGGATAAAGACCAGTACCAACCTGTGTGAGGTAGCATATCAATTACTATTTCCTTTGATTGGAACCGAGATAAGCCAAGCGACTGACAACAAAGGAAGAAAGCAAGCAGAGATTAGCGACTGACAGGAAAGGATGGAAGCTGTCGAGGCAATGAAGCACCCAAAGTTTTTGTGCAGTTCCACCAAAATCAAGCATCCCTGTTGGCACATATATTGAGAGAGTGAGATTAATGTAATAGTGGGACTAGTTGATGAAACATACACTAACAAATAGAAGCACACTCATTATCTTAATGGGTAAAGTTAGCAACATAGTAGTCTTGCTTAAAGAGAGGTATTAGTTTATTTAATCAGTGCCAATTTGCTCAACTCAACACTCAAAGCATTGCCATTTATCATAGGTTGCAAAACTTAAAGTGCAAAGATAAAGGAGTTTCTCATGACAGTAGCACGATACAAATAGAGATGACAGCAAAATAATATGGATGAAGGCCTTAGGCCCGTACCAACCTAAGAAAAAAAGCTTATTCATGTAGTCCCATAAGAGATGATAAAGCACTCACTGGAATCACACAATAGTATATATTTTTGTGCACTTCATATGTATGGTTGAAATCACTCTTGTTTACCAGTGCTGAGATTATATCGAAAAATTATCAAGAACTTCCAGCAGAGTTAAAGCACTGGCTGGGATACAGTTCATTGTATTGTCTTGTGTAGTTCCACTAAAATGTATGATTGGCACAACATGATCCCTATTTGCACAAGTAGGAACAAGGTGAAACCTTCATTAGCTTAGTGAGAAAGGATAGGAAGACATTAGCATATTACTCAAACAGTAGCATCAAATTCATGATGGACAATACGCAAAACATTGCCTCATTGAACCAATGGCAATAAATTGACATGCAAAACAATAGCACTATTATGTCATGACACTAATAATATTCCCTCCCTGCTCCACCACATGATTCACCTCCATAGACAAACATTCACACGTACATGATTCAGCATAGGGTCCTACTAAAGATTTGTTTAACTCCAACAGGAAAATTAGGCAGTAATAAATTGGTGGTACTTAAGTTCTCCTAATTAATTAAGTGAGAGAACAGAAGTGGAAGGGCTCCCTGGAGGATCGTCTCACATGTAAGGTAGTCGTTGCCGGAGCCCTTGAATAGCCTCGACTGAGGCCTCTGGCTTCAGCAAGATCGCCTTGGCACTGTTTATTCTTCTTCTTCCTCTTCATGCTCTGTTTATCTTTCTCCTCACCAGTTGGTGAAACCAAGTACATGATTGGCCTTATAATTCAGAATTGGTTTTTTCAGTGAGGGAGTACAAGTGTACTAGTAAAAAACAGCATTATTTTCTCATGGCAGTAGGAAAATAGAGATGAACACATGCATTAAATATCATTCTTACCTAAAGGAAGGTTATGGCGCCAATATGGATGATGAGGATTGGAACACAGATCTCCCTTTGTGCAGTTCCACCAAAATGAACCAACTGTTCCATTCTGACATTCCAGTTAAACAACACAAAAGTCACTTCTTCTAAGAAGAGTTTTGTGCAGTGCGCCAAAAGGTCACAACAGCAACCAGGTGAATTGGATATCCCTGTTTGCACAAAAAGGCACAGAGGAAACAGTCAGAGTCTCAAACAATTACAGGCAAAAACATTTGGCTAAACTTGACAGAGTATCAAACAATTACAGGCAAAAACAGTGGCATGGCTTCATTTTTACCAGGGACATTATATTAAGAACAGCTAAGGTTGTGTTCGGTTCACAGGTTTGGTGCAAGATTTTTGTAGGAACACAATTCCTACGGTATTCTTTCCCTTCCAACCGTTCGGAACACGGGAAAGGTGAATAGTGTTTCATAGGAACGCTGGTCTGGTAGTACTGATTCCATCGGATTAGAAACATCCACGTGCTGCTCATTTTTTGGGCGGAAGCCCGAGGTAGGTGCTCACTGCCATGCGTTAGACAGGTTGATGTGCCGTGTTTTCCGGAATAAAAAAATCAACCTATGTGTGGTACGTGAGGTGAGGACAAGAGTAGTCACTGTGCAGCTGAATAAACAAATAGCATCTCATACTACCAAGCATGCTACTCTAAATAAACAAATTTGTACATTTCGTAGTCCATCCTAACACATTCTCTTGAGAGTTTCCCCCAGTTCGATGTTCCATAGTTTTATACCTACATTCCTTTCCTATTCCTCTAGTTTCATCAAGACCTATCTTTTCTGCCCCTTTATTTCGACCGGAGCCTAAATATTTGGTATAAGGGCATGGGACAGCGGGTGCACCAGCAGTACAGCACCATGTACGTAAATAGGGGCATAAAGTGGTGATTCATAGTTTGTTGCCCTGAGAAACAAACATCCAAGAAACATATCTGGGTTGGTCCCATTTTTGTTCACTCTAGCCACCTACTCCTATGTGTGGATAGCAAATCTAGTCCTAGTCCTACCACTGTGTACGGCGTTACCCCTATACTTCCCTTTTCGACCAAGAGACCGGTTGGATGACCAGTCTGTACTACTTTCATCCCCTTTCCTTCCTGTTTGTACCAAGTCTGATGTACATACTAAATTCCCCCACCCCCACTTTATTTCAATGACAAGTATTTTCGGACAAAGGGAGTACAAGATTCGACTCCATGAAGTAGCTTTACCTCTAATAATAGAAGAAAAAAATAGGTGACGTTGGACCATCCGATCGAGAGGGGCTGAGAGGTAGAAAATGATGCACATGCGGCGACGTAGCGAGCTGGGGAAGTAGAGCTAAGGCGGTTTCGAACGAAGATATACCTGAAGGTCGTCGGGATGTGGATAGGTGGGCGGCGGGAGGCCGGATCCGCCCATAGGCAACGACGAAGGGATCGGAGGACCTCCCGTGCCGGTGCTCGGCCAGAGATAACGGTGCGGCCGGCAGTGGGTCTCCTCCCTCGCTGTCGACGACGGCCTAAATGCTGCCCCTCCTCCCCATCACCGGTGGTGGGGGATACGTCCAGATCTGTAACCAGCGGTGAGGATAGAAAGCCAGTGTTTTTTGAAGGGAGAAAGACAGTGTTACTACCCCTATCTTGTTTAGATCTGGAGAGGATGAGAGTGTGTGAATAGAGCAACCCTAGCAAGCAAGCGCGGAGGCTCCGGCCTATATATAAGTAGTGGGGTAGTTTTCCTTTTTCACTCCATCAAAACAATCGTTTAAAATTGTGTACTACTACATGCCAGGTCGCGGTTTTTTTTAGTTGTTGATTGTTTTTTGAGATAGCTACCCGCTTGTTCCAAGTGGTGTTACGGTGTGCCGGGTCGCACTTTGTATCGTTCAGGTTTGGTACTACAAGTCCCTCCATTAAATGAACAACCACCCCCTCGTAAAAATTGTGAACAAGCCCACGGCTAAAATTAGCGGAAATGTGGGTTGCCCCAACATGCATTATTATTTATATTTTCTACTCCCTCCATTCCTAAATATAAGTCTTTTTTATTAGCCACACCTAAGACAAGAAATTTTTTTATTAGCAGTGAATGCCACATGTCATAGACACAAAAATTGTGGCAAGATTCCCTTAGGCAAGCCAAAGTGTGTATAATAGTTTGAGCAACTCAGGTTAGGCAAGTGTGGCAAGTATGGGAAAAATAATGTGGCAACATAAGACATACATAGTCACAATCCAAACAGCCCCGTAATTTTTTGTGACATGCATGAAAATTTGGTTAGTCAAATTTATAGTCAAAATTTGGCAAGGTGCATCAAATCAACACATGCAAGTATCAAAAGGAAAGTCACGGCATGCATGCATGCGTTGTACTCCCTCTGTTTCCAAATATAAGTCTTTTTAGAGATTGCAACAAGTGACTACATATGAAGCAGAATATGTCTACTCCTACATATGAAGTAGCCCATTTGAAATGTGTAAAAAGACTTTTATCGAGTGCAGTGCTTTGATGTGTCGCGTCAACTCGTACAAGACCGAGAAATTTGATTACTATGATGCCCTCTCCCTCGCGGACTGAGCTCCGATGCCTTAACTGCACCTGCCTCTGGCTGCATGACAGGAGGGCCGACCACCTATTGGGCCCACCTGTCATAGACGCAAAGGCAGGAGCAGTAAGTAGAAGCTTTCACTACACGCTATCCCTCCCGCACGAGGTGGACGGACATGCAGCAGTGGATCGATACTATAGAAGTAGGAGTAACATCATTGTTCGTCTTCTCGAAGAGGCAAAGAGCCAAGCGCAAACCGAACGTGGCAGTTGTGAACGCTTGCGTGGTGCGGTTCCTTGGAGTACTAGCCAGGCTCTTGCATGAGACAAAATTGCTATTGTTTAACAATTAAACTCCATTATCCATTGGTTGATACTCATTCTGCATAGGTCCACGCGCTTAGCACCGTTTCCTCCTGGGGTCACCAATGTTTATTTCCTAATTAGTAGCATTCCATGCAATGAACTAGCCATTGATATGTCAAGAAACAAGAAAGAAGGTAGAAGTTAATGCACTGCGCCTAAGTGTTTTGGGACTATTTGGTTTCCGTAAGATGACTTACACACCTAGACGGAGGGAGTAGTATAGACCTGTAAACCGGAAAGGAGTATTTGCCTTTCTAGATATTTCAACAAGTGACTAGAGTACACCGTGTGCAGTACCCCCTCCCTTCCGGTTTATAGGGCTCAAATCTCAAATCTCATGAACCAAGGCATTTTGCGATTGGAGGAATGTACTGTATCTCGTACTTTACAAAACTACCCTAATTAAACTCATGCATTAATTACGTAGTTCTCTCGTTTTCCTCTCCGCCTTGATCGCGGTGCACAATATTGAGCACTCCTATATGACTAGCCGCTCTATCTACATGCGGGACATTTCAAAGCATCTGGGCCCACGTGCCATCCACCAAATCACAACGAGGTGCTACAGTCGAGACTCACCTGTCACCCTGGTGTGGCCGTCATGACCCGTCATATCACAAAACCCACACCTTTACCAGCAGTGGTAAGGTGGCCTCCAAGTTGGACTGGACGAAGCAACCATCATTTCATTGGAACGCTCGTTCAAGCCCTTTCTTCCCTTTCTTGAAGAAAACCTCACTCCAGGCTACTCACTTCTTCCATTTTTCTTCTGTACCGACAAAGGAAAGGTGGGCGAATCAGTAATGCTGCTATATTTTCATTCCAATAATCTTCTTTTTGCGAAGCACCGACCAATTCTCACATCCTATTCTTTTCCCGTTTTCATTGCGATTGTGGTTTCCTTTCGATTGCTTTTTGTTTGTCAGTTCATTGATGGATCCTGGAGCACTAGGCAAAGAGTTGCCGGCGGACAACCCACTGGAGACAACGATCTCCAGGAAGCGAGCACCGACCAACGAGTTGACCATGTTGGCGGGCCAACCCATGGAGACGAAGAACTCCAAGAAACAAGCACTGGCCAAAGAGTTGAGGATGTTGGCGGATGAACTCCTCAAAGAAAGTTGGAAGAACAGCAAGGGCCCCACCGTGCCTACCCCAGGAACTCTGATTGCCACCTATGTGAGGCTCAAGACCGAGTTTGAGGAGATAGTCGCCGTTGAGAAGCAGTATTCCCCTGGCAAGGTGATGGCCCCCATCGAGGACGAGGAGATGGCCCCCAGAGGGATGAGATCCCCCGGTGAGCTGCACAAGGTAAAAAATAATGGCTTATTACCATAGTTGTGGTTTTTGATTATTTGCAATGTGCTTGCTAATATGTTAGGGTTGTGCAGGTGCCGGTGGTTGTCCTTGATGATTCCGATGTCGTGGCCCATCCTGTTGGCATCGCCCCGGAGATCGATTCCGATGCCGCTGTCCATCCTGTGGACATCGCCCCATAGATCGATTTTGATGTTGCGGTCAGTCCTGTGGACATCGCCCCAGAAATCGATTCCCATGCCGCTGTCCGTGCTGTGGTCATTGCCCGAGAGATCGATGACAAGAAATAGTTGGTCGCGCTAATCCTTCAGGGTAGTTTGCATTGCCCTGTGTTTAATTACCAGAACGATGAGTGTTATCAAACCATCTTAGGGCTAGTGCACTGTTTTGTGTGGGCGGATCTTGCTACTTTTGTTTGATAGTGAATCATGCGATGAATCATGCGAACCCTCTCCGAGTTATGGAAACAGATGTATCCTCACCAGCTTTTGATGTAATATATGGCATGCTTAGATGTAAGTTTGAACTGTTTATCATATCAGCAGGGCTTGTTTGATGATTCTTGGTGTTAGTAGGCTAGCTACTGTGCGAGCTATAGTACTTGCAAAACACTCACCGAAGAGAAACGTTGGGGATGATGAGCTCGTGGTACGCTTATACTTATCCCTCGTCGATCGACCAATAGCCCTAGCTCCTAAAATTGTAGGCTTAGCGATCGATCAAACAATAGTCGACATACATTCAGGCCTCATTTGGTTCATAGGGTAGGAAAATCGTAGCAAAAGTACAGAGAACGTGCAACACAAAATCATAGCAGTGCAGAGACGTACTCCCTCCGTTCCAAAATAGATGACCTAGGCGGTCTAGTTTGGCCTAATGGGTTTCAGTGATATGACGTGGTATAGTGCCGTCCAGCCTTTGCGTGTGGTAGCAGTATTGCGGGTACAATAAGTTTTCTTGAAGAAGCGGAATTCAACGAATTCATGATGGTTCCTTCGTCCGAACAACTTACAGTGGGAAAGGTTAGGCCTGTGATACGACCGGGGTAGACCAGGATAATTTTGTGCATGGCAGGTGGACCAGGATGGTCGACGTCCCACATGTCGGCGAATGAAAGTATTCTTTCCGATATAGAGGACGACCAACGAGTATTCATTGTTTATTTTTTATGAAAGCTATTGTCTCCACTATTACTCCTTGACTTTGTCAATGCCTCTCTCTCCTCCACATAAGCGGGGACTACTTGCTATGCATGCAGCGGGTAGCAGGCGTCTTGAGGGGCCAGGGCGGTGAGAGCGGGCTCCGGAAGCGGTCCGGACTCCAGCATGGCCCACCTCACATTATTACCATATATTTCTTGGAGTCCGTGTGCGGCGGGCGGGCGATCTCTTCTCCCTCCCCCGTTTCTCTCTTCTCAGTCGACACCCGCCGAGCGATTAGATTTCGGCTATCAACGGTTTATTCAATTACGGTCCCACATGTCAGTGAAATTGCAAGACAACGTGTGTCCCCTCTGGTGAGCGGCATGCGAGCCGGACTCTCGGGGTTGCGACGTGTATGAGTCGTAAGTGTGCCGCCTTTTCCTTTAGAACTTGCGAAGCGTAACATTTTCGCGCGATCGATCGATAGAAATCCAGAACAAAATGACGAGGGCGGTGCTTTCCCGCTCGTTAGGCGGGCTAGTTCGAGTGATATGATGTGCTACAGTGCCGTCCACTTGCTCCATTTTTATGTAAGCAAGAGTTTACACTCTTACGCGGGAGGAGTGCGAAACACCGCGGATCTGATTTTGATCGAGGGATAACTGTTCCCTGCCAAATAATGGAGGATTGTTAGCGATTATAGCATGATAGTTAGGGCATCTCCAGCGCTGGCCCACAAATTTACACCGGCATCTGTCCGAGGACACTGATGGATGCCATCCGATGCTGCCCGCATACCTTTCGACAACTATATGAACTAACCGGACGAAATTCGTGCAAACAAAGCAAATTTCAAATTAACCGGATGAAATTCATTACATTTCGTAAACTTTTCCTACAAACTGGACGAAGTTCATTACATATTTCGCGCAAACCATACTAAACCTACTGTAAACCTAATCTAAACGATCGTCGGCGCCCGACCACCATGTCCGGCCATGAACCCGAGAAAGCCGGCCATTGCCTTTTCCTCCTCCTCATCCGCCTCGATAACCTCCTCCTCCGGCCGGAGCACAAGGCTCTGAAGATTTCTGCCTCCACATCGTTGTCAAGCGGCTAATCGGTCGCCGATGTTTACCCCACCAAGCTTGGCGTCAACTGAGTGGAGTAGCGATGGCCTTCCCGGGACCAGAGCGGCGGCGACCTACCATGTACTACTCTTCCTCGCTGCCGGCTGCGCCCGTGCATGCGCGCCGGCTTCGTGGTCGTGGCGGCGGAGGGCGGCCGGGGGGTGCCGGCGATCTCCTTCGTCTGCTCCTGCGACAGTACGTCGAAGAGAGCTTTGGAGCGCGCCCAGAGCGGAGCCGCCGATGTCCCTCGTCTACTCCTGCGACAGTACGTCCAAGAGAGCTTCGGAGCGCCAGGAGGCCATGGTTGAAGTGGTGCCGACAGAAGGAAGGGACCAGAGGAGAATAAGTGTGGGTCTTTGGCTATGGCTGGGAGCTGGGGCTCAAGTTAATATAGCGGGCGAATGGTAATGAGCCACGGCAGACGAATGGACAACTGGCACCGGAGTAGGTTCGTCGGGCGTGAATGCGGACGCTGCTTCAGTGACTTAACTACAGATGCGTTTGGGTTACTGACATGTGGGCCCAACGGGCGTCTGGCCCGCATGTTAGTGACACACCAATTGCACCTGCAGTTAAGTCCGGTGAATGCGGCATTGACATTCTGGAGAGACGGTGACCGTTTCAGGCGGGAAGCGCGCGCTAGTGATGGAAGGGGTTTCGGTGTGCAGTGGCACTAAGATCGGTCGCTCACGATAGTACATACTCCGTACCATACTACCATAGTACCCTCTCTAGCTTAGGCTGTTTTATAGATTGTCGTTGTGATGGACGATATACATGAGCAAGGCGGTCCGAGTATGACCGTTGGTGTTGAGCCAGGTGAATACATGCTCGGCGTTCGCGTAGGCCTCCATCAAACGTCTAAACAGTAATGTCAGGCACCGCCGGGGCGCGCAGGTGATGGGCTCGCCGTTTGCGTTGCGCCATGAGCAGGACTTTGATTTAGAGGGCGACGTGCATGCATTAGCATGCTTTGACAGCGTGAGCGTGAGTGTCTGACGCTAAGTATTTCATTTTCATTTGGCTGACGAGGGTGCGTTGCAGCGACGAGTCCGTGGTTTGATTCCCCACATACGCATAATTTTGGTTTTTACAGTATTTCTTTCTCCATTCACAGGTAGGCCCGCGTAGATAGATAAAGAACACGAGCTGATGAGGCGCATGCGGACTGTTTGACTGGTCAACCATACAAATACGGAGCTATACGCTGAGCCAGTGACCGTATAATCACCATATCTCGTATACAATGATCAAAGTGAGCTATCAAGACAAGTTCGATGACCGCCAATGCATTTTACTCGGTAATAAATGACCAGGATTGAAGGGGAATCCTAATTTGCTTCGTCTTCTGTCCTTGAGCTCTTGACAAACCAATGCACTATACGGTTGTCCGGCCACTCCACCCCAGAGCTCTCACCAAGCGTCGTTCATGCCACCGCGCCGCACACTAACCGGTAAGGCAGCGATGGCATCCCGCCGCGCCGAGTTCCTCGCCGCCCACGACCGCACACAAAATGGTAGGGAAGCGATGGCATCCCGCCGTGCCGAGTTCATCGCCGCTCGCGACCTCACAACTATGTGGGAGGAATTTGAAGATGCCAAGGCCGAATGGGCGGTAGAGCAAGAGGCGGCCAAAGCCGCACAGAGGGAGCGGAAAAGTCAGAAAGCACTCAAGAAAAGAGAGGCCCGCCGCCGCAAGAAAGAAAAGGACGCACGCGCTGCTGTGGAGAGGTCGGCGGAGATCCAAGCACGGTGGGGTGTCGCCGACAAAGCCGGGAAGGAGAACGACGGCGTCTGGCCAGCATGTGAGAAGTAGTAGTACTAGTAGTTAGTGTGTGTGTGTCTGTGTTTGAGTACGAGCATGTACCAGTACTACTAGTTACTACTGTAGTTTTTAGAGCAAATTACCAGTACATTAGCCTAGACTAAATGGAAAAAATTCCTATCCTAAGCATCAAATGGCATCTCTTTCTCTATAGGAATTGAGATGCATGTCATCTCACTTCCTATGATTTTCATATTCCTATCCTATGAACGAAAGGAGGCCTCTGTTGGAGTAAATACTGTAGCTAGCAGTACTGCTGGTACAGTAGTTTTCTTCAAGAAGCGGAATTCAACGAAGTCATGATGGTTCCTTCGTCCGAGCAACTTCAAAGTGGGAAGTGGGCCTGTGATTTGACGGCTCATTAGTCATTGTTACTGCGGCGCGACGACCTGGGTGACTCTCCCTTGGAGTTCTGCGTGCATGGCAAGTGGACCAGGATGGTCGACGTCCCACATGTTGGCGAACGGAAGTATTCTTTCCGATATCGAGGAGCAAGGAAACCGCGTGGTATAGTATCACTGCTGATTGGTTCGCAAAAAAATAGTATCACTGCCGATTTATAATTATTTTTTATTTCTGATGAATGCTAGCGTTTCAACTCTTACGACGAAGGGTGCCAAACACGGCACGTGCTGGATGTCCCACACGTCAGCGAAAGGAGTGGGACATGAACAGCGTGGTAGAGCCCAGCGTAAAAAAACAGCGTGGTAGAGCGTCTCCACTTCTTCCACTTCTGGGTCGGAGACCACACGTAGTAGTACTTAGTGGTATGAACGATACAAAGTGCGACCTGGAGAGAAAGACACGTCTAGTTGGAAGGTCTCGGGGCATACACGTAAACAAATATAAAAGTTAATATGTGCCTCCAACTAATATAGTAGTAGTAGAGTACTTAGGCACGTACTCCATAACATCACCGTGCATTGCACGTACAACATTTAGTGGTAGTACGTAGTAAGAGACAAATGCCGCCCAAGAGTTCCCTTCTCGACCTACTTTTGGGTGTTTGGTAGAGTGTATGGAGGGTGCATGAGTCCACACTAGTTTAGCACAAATACACTAGAAGCATGCATGAAGAGAGCATGCATGAAGAGGGGTGTTGAGTTGAGCATGCATGAAGAGGGAACAACTATGCTGAGACGAGAACGCAACCAAACACACCCTATATGCCACGCATGTTCATACCATTTGTGCCTTTCTACTTCACTTACTGCGCTACATTACTCAGGTTCGTACGTCCACTCCTGGGTACATGTCCGTCTCGTAGTTCCAGTCCCACGTGTTCTTCATATAGATGGAACGATCCTTGCATAACACGTGCACCTTGATGCTAGATGTCTCGCGTGTTGGCAAAAGGATGAACAAAGCTCACGTAAAAAAATAGAGTGGAAGAACATAGATTCCGGACGACCGAGAAGGAGCAAGGAACCTCGTGGTGGAGCGTCTGCACTCATAATATTTAATATTATTCAGCGATATAAAATTAACCAATCATCTCCACAGTGGACTGGAAGAGTACGAAACACGGCAGCCCAGTGTAGTTACATCATACTAGTACATGGCTAACCCACGCTATCACCATATTTCTTGGCTTCCGTGCGACACCTATCTCTAGTAATCCAGCAGCCTGTATCGCTTCTCCCTCCTCGTCTCTATCAAAGTGCGGCGGGCTGGCGTTTCTGCCGTCTATTGAGGTCGGTTAACTATCACATGTTAGCGACATGCCAAGAGCATTCTAAAAAAATTCCTTTCACGTTCCGTTTTCAAAAAGAAAAAAATCCTTTCACGTACGAATTTGCCTGTATGCTTTGAGCAACTTGCATGTCCTATACTGCTCCTGTTTGATACTCTAACTTAGCTAGAGGTTAGACTAACTCATGACTAACCCTGAACTAACTGTAGCCAAAGAGGTGTTTGGGTGACAGGGTTAGATTGACAATAAATGCACTTCATGGAGAGAGAAAAGTGATTTTTCAGTGGTCCCAATGAGAACTATCTCCAGTTAGCACCTCTTGGGTGGGATAGTTTTTTTGGTGGGTTCGGTGCAACTTGCTCCAATTTAAACCCTCATGCTTGGATACTTTAGGGCTATTTGAGCCCCAACTAGCTCAAACTAACTCTAACCCATGGATCCAAACAGGGCCTATGGCCAGTCTCGACGCGGAGCAGTCGCGTGCACCGGGAAGCGGCGCTCTCTCGGCCGTCGCGCCACTTCAAAGCCGGCGCCAGTGAGAGGTCGCCTCCGCTCTGGCCGGGCATTAATGCGGCACTGACGCTCCAGGGCGACGCTGACCGTTTCACGCGGGAAGCGCGCGCTGGCAAGGGAGTATAGGTTTTGAACCGTTTCAGGTGTAGTACTGGTAGTTTGCAAAACTACTCAATTATTGCACTCAGTTTCCTAAGAAATTATGGTAAAAAAAGTTACTCCACAGCCCGCTTCCCTTCTCCTTCCTCTTCCACCGCCCGCGCACGTCCGCGGGAAGCGACCGGTCAACCCTTATATAGGAGTGCTAGCACAAAAAGATGCATGCATGACCACTAAAATTTCCATATTAAAGCACCACTCCGGCGGGAGTATGGCGTATATTGTTACCTTCGGCCGGCCCATGGCTACCGGGCGACGGCGACCAGAGAAGAGGCAGCGGGAGGGGAATGAATGCAGCTACTGTTTGGGTTCGCCTTCCGGCTTAAATAAATGCGCAGCATCACGTGTACCCGTGGGTGCACAAATTGTAACATACTCGTGTCTGCTTAAGTGGGCGTCACGTAACTGGTGTGTGTGTGAGAGAGAGATTCTGAGAGACAGAGTGCGTGTGTGCGACTCTACTCTTCGGACATGTACTCAACCTTTTGCATCAGGTTATAAGTATAATGGTATTTACTTTAGCTAGTGATTTATGTGGCCATGTTAACGTGGTTGTGTCAAAAAAATGTCACTTCCTACTCGTGATTTGCGTTATATAATTACAAGCAAGATTCTCGTGCATTGCACGGAACATCAATATGCATTTTTTTACAATGTTGTGATTGACCCATGCAGGAGTAATCCCATGTGTAAAAACTAATGATATCTCAAGAATTTTATCGGAAAACTGATATCTCGAGAATGTCATCAAAAAAATGAAAGATGAGAGATAAGGCAAGGAGGAGTGGAGCGTGGTGGTGACCGGTGGTCAAAATGGGCGGAGGCATGGGGATGGACGGCGCCGGCAGGCGGCAGCGGCCACCATGCATGCTAGATTGTTCCAGAGACTTATTCCTTCTTTAATTGCTGAGCAACGAGGATGCGGGAGATAATGATGTGGAGAGAGGTGCGGGTATCTTTTGTAAAATTATCATAGTTTGCTTTCTATCCGTCAGATATAGATCATACGGTCTGTATTACAAGATGGCAGGCACACCATCATCGCCAACTCGTTTTTTATAAGGGTACAGATGATAAGTTTGTTGACTACTAAAGTAAAGTGGAATTTGTCCATGTTATGCAAGTAAATAAAGGTGATTGTTTATCATACGGGTAAGGTTGGATGAAGGGTGGTAGGAACAAATGCTCCGCCTAGAGCATGTGTGTGTGAGATGGAGTCTTAGTGTGTGTGTGTGTGAGAGAGAGAGAGAGAGAGGAGACAGAGAGAGATGGAGTCTTAGTTTGTGTGTGTGTGTGAGAGAGAGAGATGGAGTCTAAGTGTGTGTGGGGGGGTGCGTGTGTGTGTGTGTGTTTGTGTGTGTGTGAGAGAGAGAGATGGAGTCTTATTGTGTGTGGGGGGTGCGTGCGTGCGTGCGTGTGTGTGTGTGTGTGTGTGTGTGTGTGTCGCGGGGTCCTCTATGGCGGATGTAATTTAAGTGTGCATGGCTTCATCATAGAGAGGTGATGTGTATGGCAGAGGCCACCAACGATGGGGTGCGAGAGAGAAAATGCCCATAGAGAGGGAAGAGAAGGTGCGTGCGCGTGAGAGGAGTCGGCATCGAGAGAACGTGTTTGTTCGAGAGACACCAAGGAAGACTACTATATATCGATGGTGCATGTAGGCAGGAATTAAACAAAGGGATGGTCTTATTAGTTCCGGGGACATAGGGGAAGTGTGAGAGGCGCGGGGGGGGGGGGGGGTAAGCTAGAAGGAGATTGTTAAGTGTGAGTGTGTGTTTTACCCATCCAGGCAGAAGTTATGTGCACAAAAGAGGAGAACGATTTGATGTGGCGTTAGGATTGAGGGTAATTAACTACGTATGGAGACATAGAGACCTTGAACGTGCATGTGTGAGAGGTATACATGTATACGTGGGATGTGTATGTGTGCGCATGCGCATGATCGAGATAAAAGAAAGAAGACATAAGTCATAAGATCAATGACATGGGAGAGACGGATCGGTATGACAATATGCATGCATGTGAGAATGCAGGGAAGAAGGCCCGACAATTGAGCATGTGTTTTTGTCTTTAAGAGATAGTGGCGTGGGCTGGAGCATGCATCTATGGCGAGCAGAGGGGGTGAGGCGCAACGATTGTGCAAACGAGATTAACCTATAAATGCATATGTATGGAGAGACATATATAGTGTGGGTGATAGGAAGCAAGACTACGTGCGAGAAAGAAATGTTGACGGAGAAACTATAGATAGATACAGAGATGGAGATGCTAGCTAGAGGGACATCCGTTAGTTTGGGTGTTGGAGATGACCGTCGGGTGGTTCAAAGGGTGAAGTTATATATGTGTGTGAGAGGGCACTTGACTGCATGTAGAGAGAAACATATGTAGTGTGCATGATAGGAATCAAGAGTGAGGGCGAGAAAGAAGGTTGATGGAGAAACAGATAAATAGAAAGATAAAGATGCTAGCTAGTGTGCATTAGAGATAGGAGTCGAGTGGATCAGAAGGCTGGGTTATGTGTGTGGGTGTGAGAGAGATAGAGAGAGGGTGCATGTGAGTCACATACAAACAGATATCAGAGAGAAATGAGATCCAGAGAGACGGAGTTTCGTGTCTGCGAGAGAGAAAGATATTTCACAACGAGAGTGATAGCTAGAGAGACATATGAGGGAACGCAAGATATCTCTAGGGAGAGAGGGTGTGTGTGAGCGACATACAAGAGAACAATGGAGAAATATGAGACCCTGGGAGACAGAGTTTGTGTTTGTGGGTGAGAAAGAGATATTGAAGAGTGAGGGAGTCCTGGATTAGGGGGTGTCCGGATGGCCGGACTATAGCCTTTGGCCGGACTCCTGGACTATGAAGATACAAGATTGAAGACTTCGTCCCGTGTCCGGATGGGACTTTCCTTGGCGTGGAAGGCAAGCTTGGCGATACGGATATGCAGATCTCCTACCATTGTAACCGACTCTGTGTAACCCTAACCCTCTTCGGTGCCTATATAAACTGGAGGGTTTTAGTCCGTAGGACAGAACAACAATCATACCATAGGCTAGCTTCTAGGGTTTAGCCTCTCTAATCTCGTGGTAGATCTATTCTTGTACTACCCATATCATCAATATTAATCAAGCAGGAGTAGGGTTTTACCTCCATCGAGAGGGCCCGAACCTGGGTAAAAACATCGTGTCCCTTGTCTCCTTTTACCATCCGCCTAGACGCACAGTTCGGGACCCCCTACCCGAGATCCGCCGGTTTTGACACTGACATTGGTGCTTTCATTGAGAGTTCCTCTGTGTTGTCATCTTTAGGCCTGATGGCTCCTCCGATCATCAACAACGATGCTGTCCAGGGTGAGACTTTTCTCCCCGGACAAATCTTCATATTCGGTGGCTTTGCACTACGGGCCAATTCGCTTGGCCATCCAGAGCAGATTGAAAGCTACGCCCTTGGCCATCAGGTCAGATTTGGAAGTTTGAACTATACGGCTGACGTTCGTGGAGACTTGATCTTCGACGGGTTCGAGCCGCAGCCAAGCGCGTCGCACTATCGCGATGGGCATGATCTAGCTCTGCCGCCGGACAGTGCCCTGGAGGCCGCACAAGTGTCCGCTCTGACCCTTAGCTCGGTGCCGACTGCATCGATCGAGGATGGGTGGCTGGACACCGCCTCGGGGGCTGCTATCTCTATGGCGATTGAGCCGAACACCAACCCTGTCCTTTGTGAAGCTCGTTACTCCAAGGCGTCGGACTCCTCTCCGAACTCTGGACCTTCCGTGCCCCTGCCAATCGCCGATTGGGCGCCGATCATGGAGTTCACCACCACGAACATCTTTCAGCACTCGCCCTTCGGCGACATCCTGAATTCACTAAAGTCTCTCTCTCTATCAGGAGAGCCCTGGCCGGACTATGGTCAGCAAGGTTGGGATGCGGACGATGAAGAAATTCGACTCCCACCCACCACCCACTTTGTAGCCACTGTCGAAAGTTTAAACGACGTGCTCAACTTCGACTCCGAAAACATCGACGGTATGGATGACGATGTAGGAGACAAACATGAACCAGTACCTATAGGGCACTGGACAGCCACCTCATCCCATGATGTATACATGGTGGACACACCTAAAGGAAGCGACAACGAGGAACAACAGGATGCCACGAGGGATCATTCCCTCGAAAAGCAGTCAAAACGGCGACGTAAGCGCCGCTCAAAGTCCCGCCTCGACAAAGACAGCAGCCAAACAGACCCAGCCATAGAGCAGGGCGAACCGGTGGACGACGAACATGCTATCAAGCAACCGTCCGAACAGGACAACCTAGATAAACAATCCGTCCCCGGCGAAGATAACAGTCCGGACGATCCCACGCCGGACAAGTTGCTGGAGCAGAAGAACCTCCACAAAAGGCTCGTCGCCACTGCGCGTAGCCTGAAAAAGCAGAAGCAGAAGCTCAAAACAGCGGAAGATGCGCTCAGAATCAGATGGAGCAAAGTACTCAACACCGCAGACAAATACGGCGATAGTCGCTGAACAAAGAGCTACCCGAAGCGAAAACTACTGCCCAAATTTGATGAGGAGGCCGTAGAGCCCCCGCAATCAAAGAACAAGGAGACCACCCGGTCGGATAGACGACCCCATGGCAAACATAGAGCGGCAAACGGCGCCGCACACAAGCCGGCACGCGATCCGCACACGGATTCACATCAAAAAGATGGCCCAGTTAGATCTATCTACGGGCCAAGAAAGCAAGCTCTAGTAAGCAATGCAACACATCAAGTATCCGAATATTATGGTACACCTAGATATAGGGGTGCCGCACACCCCCTATGTTTCACCGATGAGGTTCTGGATTATGAATTTCCAGTGGGATTTAAACCCGTAAACATAGAGGCATACGACGGAACAACAGACCCTGGAGTCTGGATCGAGGATTACATCCTCCACATACACATGGCTAGAGGAGGTGACCTCCACGCCATAAAATACTTACCCCTCAAGCTCAAAGGGCCAGCCCGGTATTGGCTCAAAAGCCTCCCCGAAAACACCATTGGAAGTTGGGAAGAGCTCGGGGACGCTTTTCGGGCAAATTTTCAAGGGACCTATGTCCGACCTCCGGATGCAGACGATTTAAGTCACATAACTCAACAACCCGGAGAGTCAGCCCGAAAATTCTGGAACAGATTCCTTACTAAAAAGAACCAAATAGTCGACTGCCCAGACGCCGAAGCCTTAGCAGCTTTCAAACACAACGTCCGAGACGAATGGCACGCCAGACACCTCGGCCAAGAAAAGCCAAGAACAATGGCCGCATTAACAAGCCTCATGACCCGCTTTTGCGCGGGAGAGGATAGCTGGCTGGCAAGATGCAGTACCAGCAACCCAAGTACATCCGAAGTCAGGGATGGAAACGGGAAACCGCGACGCAGCAAGGACCAGCGCCGAACAAAGGGAAACAGCCCAAAGAGCACAACAGTCAAAGCCGGATTCAAAAGCTCATGACAGAATCATACAAAACTGCCCCTTAAGGATAACAAGGACGAGCTATCTAACTTAAACAAAATCTTGGACAAGATATGCCAAATCCACAGTACTCCCGGGAAGCATGCAGACCATACCCACAGAGATTGTTGGGTCTTCAAGCAGTCCGGCAAACTCAACGCCGAACACAAGGGGCTCGACACACCAAGCGAGGACGATGACGAACCCCACAAGCAGAGCACCGGAAAACAAAAGAGTTTCCCACAAGAAGTCAAAACAGTAAACTCACTTTACGTGACAAAAGGAAAAAACAGAATGGCACCCATAGAGATACATGCCATGCGGCCTATCCGAGAGGAGTCCTGCCACTGGTTATTAAAACCAATCACCTTCGACCATCAGGATTACTCTAGAAGTATCCGGAATGTAGGATGGACTTCCTTGATATTAGATCGGATAATCGACGGACTCCAATTTACACAAGTCCTAATGGACGGCGGCAGTGACCTAAACCTGCTATATCAGGACACAATCCACAAAATGGGGATAGACCCAGCCAAAATCCGCCATAGCAACACTTCCTTTCAAGGGGTAATGCCACGCTCATATGCCCATTGTACGGGCTCTCTACTGCTAGAAGTTGTGTTTGGCTCACCCGACAACTTCCGCCGCGAAAAGTTAAACTTCCACCTCGCCCCATTTGCAAGTAGCTACCAAGCACTACTGGGACGTGAAGCTTCGCCGCTTTAATGCAATACTGCATTATGCATCCCTCACACTTAAAATGCTTGGTCCGCGAGGCATCATCTCCTTAAAGGGAAATATCGAGCGTTCCTCGAGAGCGGAAGATTGTGTGGCTGCCTTGACAGCCACACACTAAATCGGCTTCGCTAATCAAAGCACCTAAACAGGTCGTTCAGACCCCGAACACGATTAGACGAGTCTGGCGTAAACATACAAAGGCTTACTAGCTGCATACCCCCGCACAAGGGGCTCCGCGCATGTACAACAAGAGACAATAAAGCTCAATTTTATTCATTTTTTGAATCATACCTTGTTTATTTAACATAACGTACACTTTCGCACGATCTTTTTCAACTAAGTTCCTCTCTTTTATAGATGAACACCGTGCTACACCCGTCCAAGATACGGCACAACGGAGACACAGGCGCAGACGTGCAGTAGGGACCCGTGATAAGGATTCTTTTTAGATTAAGACCCTGTGTAAACCTTTTTTACTGTCTCTTGTTGATACACATCCCCAGGTTTCTTGCTATAACCGAGGAGGAGGCTGGCGTTTTGGCATGGGCCACATCAGAATTTTGCGCATACCTGGACACTAGGGGCTTATTACCAAGGGCGTTGTTCGGCCCGTTTTCATAAAGACCGAATACCTTAGGGAGTGTTCGGCGTCTTGAGTTAGGCCTTATATGCATCAGCTCCGAATCATGTCTTTGGTCAAATGTTGGGTTTGCCCGGCTCCTGTGTTTTGCTGCCTTACGTTCCGCTCTATCGGCTAAGGCGGCACTAGGAGAACTACTGCGATTGTGCCCCGGTTCGGCCAGGCGAGCACCTCAATAGAGAAAGCCGAAAACTGACTGTCATGATATAGCGTGAGACTGGTCAACCACTCGATGACCCGCCGAAATCTTTAGGATTCCTCCGCCTTGACGAAGGGCCATTTCCTGGTCAGGCACTTACGCGCCCCGAATTCGGGTGAGTGCGGTGCCCCTAGGGGCTATATAGTAGCCCCACTGTCAAACTCCTATGGCTAAGTGAAAGTGATAAAGCATTACAGTCTGGTTGCCTAGTTTGCCGCGCTACCACCTCCTTTATAGGACCAAGACGTTGGATCAAGTGTGAAAATGCGCCTTTTGCAAACACCCCCACATTATATGCGTGGGGGCTGAAGCCGAAGACTGCCATCTTTCAGGTTATATACACATATACATTAACGGCCGCACAGGAGGTATTTTAATTCTTGAAGGCACGAGTATAAAAAGCTTTTATATTTCATCGAAACATTGTTTCACAATAATACATGTTATTCGAACATAATATCCTTCGAGCACTGCGTCTCTATTAAACGAGCGCCCTGCAGAACTTCCTGAAAATAGTGCTCGACAGGTACTCGGCTTTCGTCTGAATCTTGGGATGCAACATCGGTGGCCTTCATCTCCGCCCAGTATGTCTTGACACGGGCAAGAGCCATCCGTGCACCCTCTATGCATGCCGACCTCCTCATTGCATTGATATGCGGCACCGCACCAAGGAACTGCTGCACCAAGCCAAAATAACTCTTCAGCTCGGGCCACTTCGGCCACAAAAGACTCATGACATCCTTCATGGCAAGTCCGGATAACCTATTCAGCTCCGCCCATTCGGCCAAGCGATCGGTGAATGGAAGTGGGCACTCTGGATTATGGAACTGCGACCAAAAAACCTTTTCCATTTCATGATCCTTTTGATCTCAGAAGTGTTCGGCCGCGTCCGCGGCACTTGCCGCCAAGTCCAGATAAGCATCCTCCGCACTCCACAGTCGGTCGAACTGAGCATATTTAGGATCCATGAATTTCCTCCGCAGAAGAAAGGGCTTTCCAACCGCGATATCTCTGGCCTGACGCAGCTCTCCTTCATAGCTCTCATCGCAGAGCGAGCATCCTTGGCCTCGGTAGTGGCCTTCTTCAGGTCCTCTTATACCGCTCGATCTTCTTTTTCAAGAAGCTTGCAGCGGTCGGTAGCATTCTTCAACTTCACGGCCATCTCAGCCATTTCATTCTTGCTTCAGCAGTGAGCAGCCTGTTCGGCTTTTAGCTCTTCGGCCGCCTTCAAGGCAACCGCATCACTCTTTCTGGCCTGCTCCTTAGCTCGGGCGAGCTCCGCCCGAAGGTTCTCCATGGCAGCGGCACCATCTGCATCAAGCATACATGTTGTAAGGCACAGGCATCAAGCTCCCTTACCAGGTGTCCGCGGAGAAATTGCATATCTTGTGACTCGTCAAATCGCTTATTGACAAGCGCGATGTCGGCATCCGCCACGTCAAGTTGCCGCTTTAGTTCGGCAAATTCATCAGTTTGGCTAGACACCGGACCCTTCGCCACCTACATAGGATGGGCGACATATTATAACTAGGATTATGATCCTCGGCGCGCTGTCATTTTTTGACAACACACCGAGCCTCAGGGGCTACTATCTACACAGGGCGCATTTTATATGCGGAACTGTCAAAAGGTACATCACTTTGCATACCTTAAAACCTGTCAGTAAACTTCTGATGGCTTCGTGCAATCCTCTCTCAGCGGATGAAATCCTTTCAATCACCGTACCCATTAACGCACGATGATCTTCTGAGATAGACGCTCGCCCGAGCAGATCCTACAGCTCCTCCGACCGTACACCAGGTGGTGCCAGACTGGTCCGATGGCCTTTTTCGAAGGCCGGACATGGAGGGCTTTGGGGGGACATACGACTGCCTTCCACCCCCGCCGGACTTGGAGAAACCCTCCACGACGACACCTCATGGTCGCTCGCCTCGCAAGACGGTACGGCAGAGGGAGGCGTTTTGCTCTCTATCATCTCCGGACGAAGATCCCTCGAAGATGAGCTCTGCTGAGAAGGGCTGAGATCCGAACTACAAGGTAAAATTTCGGTTATCTTCATCAGTAATAAGGCAGGGATATCCTTTGTTTAACTCCCCTTTTTACTTACGGCTTGGTGGAGGGATGATCCCCTTGGGGGCACAATGCGGCCGAGGCATCTCTCGGCGCAGGACCCTTTGACGAAGATTTCTTCCCCCGTTTGAGACCATGGTCTCCGGGTCTTCAGAGGCGATTCTCTTCTTCCCTTGGATGGAGGGATTCTCGATCCCTACTTTCCTGACAGCCTCCTTTGCGGAGGCGGTAGCTTCCTTGTTCCCCCCTTCACCTTCTTCCGAAGGCGCAACCTCGAGCATCCTGGTTAACACGGGATCCGGCGTGGTCTCAGGGAGGGGGGCCGGACACCTGATTATCTTTGCTTTCGCTATCCACTCATGTTCAAGGGACAGCTCTTTTGAGGGCAAATTCATGATAAATATGGGATAGCGTGTCCGGGTATAGGGCTACTTACTTGAGTATTCGGGCGATTGCAGCTCAGACCTGCATCCTCGGTCAAGTCCGGACACATCGCTTGTGATCCGAAGAAAAGCTTATACATCTCCATGGGCGTTGCACCCATAAAATGTTGGAGAGCTCGTGGTCCCTCCGAGTTAAATTCCCACAGGCGGAGGGGGCGACGTTTGCAGGGCAGGATGCGACGAATCAGCATGACCTGCGCTACTATGACCAGAGTGACTCTCTCTCTAGGAGGTCTTGAATGCGGCCCTGCAACAAGGGCACGTCCTTGGATGGCCCCCAGTCAAGTCCTCTATTGACCCATGACGCCAGCCGCGGTGGAGGACCCGAGTGAAAGGCAGGCGGCGCCACCCATTTGGTGCCCCTGGGAGCTGTGATATAAAACCATTCTTGTTTCCATAGGCTGAGCTCCTCTTGGAAAGAGCCCTCGGGCCATGGAGCATCAGCATTCCTGCTTATAACAGCCCCTCTGCACTCTGCCTGCTGCCCCCTGATCATCTTCGGCTCCACTTTGAAGGTCTTGAGCCACAATCCGAAGTGAGGTGTAATGCGGAGGAAGGCTTCGCATACGATAATGAACGATGAGATGTGGAGGATGGACTCCGGATCCAAGTCGTGAAATTCCAACCCATAATAAAACATGAGCCCCCTCACGAAGGGGTCCGTCAGGAAGCCTAGCCCCCGAAGGAAGTGAGACGCGAACACCATGCTTTCACCAGGCTTGGGAGTGGGAATAACCTGCCCTTGGGCAGGCAACCTATGAGAAATTTCGCCGGTTAGGTACCTGGCGTCTCTTAGCTTTAGCACGTCTTCTTCCGTAATGGAGGAGGGCATCCACCGGCCTTGTAGGTCGGAGCCGGACATCATCGAAGGACCGAAGCGCCTGAATCTGGAGCTTTGGGTGTTGGAACTCGAGGCGAGGGGCGGATTCGATTGAGATTGAAAGAAAGGAGTGGAGCCTTGGTCTCTTTATAAAGAGGTTGAATACCAAGAGCCTTCCCCGTGACCGTTCGGGACTCGCCTTCAATAGAGGAGACGTGCCAACGGGCACGACTGGGTTACCCACGCCCGTATTAATGAGAATCCCGGAATAAGGGGACACGGTCTCTACTTTGACAAGACGTGCTAAGGAAACCGCCTCGCTAAACGCGCTGAGGTGGGACAATAAAAATGATTTGAATAAAGGCTTGGCCGTGGTGTGATGTCACGCCACGAAATACGTCAGCAGATTGAATTTGTGTAAATAGTATTCTCTCTACGGTGGTATGTGGAACTTATTTTGCAGAGCCGGACACTATCCTTGTGTTCAAAATCTTCTATGAAGTATTCGGAGGAGGAACCCGCCTTGCAATGCCGAAGACAACATGCGCTCCGGACTCGTCGTCATTGAAGCCTGGTTCAGGGGCTACTGAGGGAGTCCTGGATTAGGGGGTGTCCGGATGGCCGGACTATAGCCTTTGGCCGGACTCCTGGACTATGAAGATACAAGATTGAAGACTTCGTCCCGTGTCCGGATGGGACTTTCCTTGGCGTGGAAGGCAAGCTTGGCGATACGGATATGTAGATCTCCTACCATTGTAACCGACTCTGTGTAACCCTAACCCTCTTCGGTGCCTATATAAACTGGAGGGTTTTGGTCCGTAGGACAGAAGAACAATCATACCATAGGCTAGCTTCTAGGGTTTAGCCTCTCTGATCACGTGGTAGATCTATTCTTGTACTACCCATATCATCAATATTAATCAAGCAGGAGTAGGGTTTTACCTCCATCGAGAGGGCCCGAACCTGGGTAAATACATCGTGTCCCTTGTCTCATGTTACCATCCGCCTAGACGCACAGTTCGGGACCCCCTACCCGAGATCCGCCGGTTTTGACACCAACAAAGAGGAAGAGTCGTAGGTTCTCATATCTAAGGAGCGAAATACATCTCTGTATGAGGGGTGTGCGAGTGGCACACATGGGAATAGTAGAGAGAAATGAGACCCCGGGAGACAAAGTTTTGTGTTTGTGTGAGAGAAAGAGATTCCACATGGAGAATCATAGTTAGAGACACATAGCAGGGAGCGAGATATACTTAGAGAGAGATAGAGTGATGAAGGTCGAGGGAGAGAGTACCGTCAGTGTGTTACGAAGATAAAAGATCATTGTCGACATACAGGTAGCACAAGAGATACCTGAGAGACGATGAACGTGTATAGGTCCAGAGAGATAGTCCTATATAAGCATGAGTGATAGCTATATGAGACGAATGTCTGGATTAAAGGGGATTCAAATATTTAAACTGGATATCACGACATCGATAATATCATAACACAAATTGGTGTATCAAACATGCATATTCATTTGAATTTGGGCACACGTGTAATGTTATGTAGTTTATCAATATTGGTGATCCGTAGATTCTTCAATTACAAACAATGCATGGTTTATATGCAATTAATGTCTAAACGGGATTACACTATATGTTGCGTGTGTGAAACACATTATACATGGTTGAGAAGTTAAAAAAACGCATGAAACACACATTAGTTGGAGACAGTTAGCGAGGAATGCATACATTGGATTTCAACATAAAGTGGTTTCAAATATTTTGAAAATCCAAATTGATGGATACAACCTTATGAATCTGAGATCATTCCATTTGTAAACCATATTTATGTATAAATGGTGTTGTGCTTTTGAAAGTATATATAAAAAATGATGTATATAGAATGTAATTCCAATTGAAAATGGATCCCGCCCGGAAAAAAATAGGATACAAACGGGATTCGAATTGAGTTGGCACGGTAAACGTGCACTCTGCAAAATTTGAAAGCGGGGAAAGTCGCAGTAAATGCCTGAAACCAAAATCTGCGAGATGGAAATCACTATTGCCTATCCCTGCCACGCAAAGCCTGTCTGCTGGATTTCTATAGGTTCCGACAGGGGTAGGTTTGTAATTTCACCCAAACGTGACGTAACCGCCTCTCACCCGGATTCACACACGGTGGGCGCCAAAACACAGTGTGCCCTCGGCCGAAATCGACTCCCTCCCTGATTCATATTCATACACGGTGGGCGCCAAAAACAAACTCTCGTCGGCAAATATTCGGTGTATGCGAGATTACCGTCCTATCCCCAACCGACTAATGTTGCTGTGATGTAGTAGAAATTTGAAACGGGGGCTAAGTTTGTAAACTTCCTCGCATTTGAGACAAGCGCGCCCTGAATACATGGTTCCCCCCTTCCTCTCTACCTCCCTTTTCCCCATTCGTACTCCGTGGGCGCCAAAACACCCTCTCCACCCCACCCTCCTCCGTCCGCCACCGTCCGCCACCCCATCCACCGCCGTCCTCCTCCACCATGCCGGAGCTGATACCCCGACGCGCCGTCCATTACAAGAGATCGACCTCTCTCATCCACGCCTTCAGACCGGGATCCTTGCATCCCGTCCTCTCGCTTCATCCCCGCCGTCGTTCACCTTGCCGGCATCGCTCCTACGACCGTCTCGTCCATCGTGCCCCGCCGTCACCGTCTACCCTCCTAGATCTGCTTCCACGCTGCCGACAGCCATCGCTACCACAGCACTGTCAAATTCTCAGCAGATGCGTACACGGCGCCGCACCAGAGGCGGTACTCTTTCATATCTGCTCAACTTATTTATCGCAGCAAGAAAATAGATCGCCACTGCTTTACTCTGATTTCTTGTCTTGGTTGCGAAGTTGCCTTTGTCCGGTTTGCACCTTCAGATCCGCCATGGCACGCTCAACACTATACTCCCAATGCTTATGGTTTTCCCCTTTTATATTCCACACTAGTTAAATCACAGTAGACTAAATTTCAAAATTGGGTCAGTCGATTTTTCAGAGCTCGCCGGTGCGATCCAAGGGGCTCGGGTGGTTGTGGGGCCTCACCGAATGAAGAAAACTCGACGTGGGTGGGGGGTGGGGGTGATGGAGGAACACAGGCGGTGGGGGCCGGTGGCCCGTGCGGTGTTCTGTATGGGAAGAATCAGAGACGAGGAAGAAGAAGGGTTAGGAGACGTAGGATCTTCATCCAACCGCCTGAAATGGTCGAGAGACAGTTGGGAGTTGCATTCTTAATGCGCTCTGGTTCATCATGTGTGGGCACTGCGCAACCAACATTTTATTATCCAAAATCTGCTTGCTCTTCTTTACCATGTTCGATAGAGCTGGCCTGTACGTGATCGATAGGCTTTCAATTACTAGAGGCAATACAACACCGTATTTTCAAGCCAGTTCCACTTTCCCGATTTATATATTGTGGTTATGGTGTACCCCTGTTATGTACACTATGATCTGCCTAGTTGTTGTATGCTCTTGTTATCATGGTTTGGCAATAAACTCTCTATACAGTATATTATGAACCTATCATCTGCCAGCTATCCTTACTTCTGGAGCCTATTTTTTTGTGTACTTGTGCCAGATTATATAAATGCACGCACCATACTACAGCACACGTGAGCTCTCTCATTAGAATCCAGTGATAGCACATAAGTGTTTACAGGGGCGCCCCTATATTAGAATATCATCTGCATTACAAAGATAATTTCACAACTATTTATGTTTTCATGGTTCTCAGATATTATACGCAATTACAGTGAATATCAGAATCCGCGCATCAGAAGAATATTGTGGGACATTGCAATGACTTACAAAATTGGCACCAAGGCATTGAGTGCCATTCTGGAAGCAATGAAACTCGTACGCTCCCCACCTGTTGATTCTTGTTCAGAATATCATCCTAATGACTATTCTAACCTCGAGGAGTCAAAGGCAGATGGCCTGTCCTGTTCACCCATCAAGGTGCCTGTTCTAGTTTGGCAAGGTTTTATTGATTGCGCGTATCTTGCATATGTTGTCTTGCATTTCTTCTACTTTGTTGCACCGCCATCTGCTTAGTTTACTCATCATATAACTCGAGATGCCATGCCCATCCATTATCAATACATATTCCATCTATCATCATACCATGTTTTTCCACTCAAATGTTGTTCTTGTGCATCAGACATCAAAAAGGAAGAGGGTGATTGCCGAACCTGAAGGAGCACCAGCAAAGTATTTGAAAAACGTGGTGGTGCTGGAGAAATCAGACAATGCCCCACTTATATTGGCTGTACAACCAGTGACACAAAACATATGACCGACTCCAATAGACTATACCCATACTTCATTGGCCACACCACTAGCCCCACCACACAGGACCTGCACTCCAGCAAAAGGTATACTGATTTCATTTGCCATAGCACCAGCCGTACCACAGAAAAATCCCACTCCAACAAAAAGTACAGCAAGTCCACCGGCCGAAGACCTATCCCAACTGCAGAGACGAGCAATTCCTGCAGATTGGAACCTCATTCCATTTATTCCCAGTTTAAAAGACAATGCTTTCAATGTTGTTAGGGACTACGTGCATATATTCCCGTCATGGGAAGATTATAGTGAAGACAAACACCATTTTCACATCTTCCTGTCCAACTTACGTGTAAGTGCTATTATTCATGGTTATTATTTTCCTGTTTTCCGTTGATCTAAGACATCAATGATTTACATTACATTGTTGTAACTAGGCGAGGGTCAATCTGGATAGTCATGACGAGCAAAGCTTGCTTGTGCTTTTTCAAGGAAGCATTGCAGTAGTATCGGTGTTACCTGAGGAAATCACACTTTGATGGCAAGTCTATAAACCAATTTCCGGTGAAGTCTCATGTGCTAAATTTAGAAGACATTGAATGGAAAAACCTTGTTATGCACTGGTCTCGTTCCCAGGATGAGGTACTGTCTATGAAATCACATGACAATTTGAACTTCTACTTTTTCGCATGTGCCTTACGGATCTTTTTTGCAGGAAATCTGCTCGAAGAAGAATTCCGGTTCGAAAAGAACGACAAGATATCGCAAATATGTTGCCCGCTGCTTTGCTCTTGTTAGTACATGTTGTCCTGTATCACTGTACTTGCATACATACCTGGTTCATTATGTGACAGCAGTATGCATGATAGCTTGCTTATCAATTGTTCGCTCCAAATTATCTGATCTGTATGGATGGTTACATTACTGCAGAATATATCCAGCGCCAATGAATTTTTTAGCTCTGCATTGTTCTTGTAAGTACATGATGTCCTTTATCAGTGTACTTATATTGACAGGTAGTTGTTCATGTACAATCACTCTGCAGCTTATTTTCCTTTGCCCTCCATTTTCTACACATCAGATCTATATTTACTCTTACCATAAGGTTGGTACTGAAGAAGTTTAGTTGTGCATTGCTCTTGGTTGTGCCTTTTGCCTGTATCGCTGCACATACATTTATAGCTACTTGGTTATGTAGCATCACTCTTCATCTTATCTTAAATATTCTCCATTTTTTCGTATATTATCACATCTATATTTACTCTTAACAAAATGTAAAATAAAGGCAATGCTTATGAAGAAGATTTTGTGCTAAACTTCTTGAATTGCCCCCCCCCCCCCATCAGCATGGACAAGGGCTTTATAGAGCCTGTCTTCACCAGTAATGTAAGTTTGTCCTTCTCAAGCCTTCAAACTTTGTTGTGTATATTTGGTTAGGCATGACTACAACAACTGTTTATTTTTGGTGTTTGCATCAAATTGCATGTTTAAAGTTTATTATGTAGTTCATAAACAAAAGTTTGTCCTTCTCAATTTAAGTTTTCAGTTGTACAACCAAGTTCCTTCTTCATACCATGTAAATTAAACTATACAAAGCAAGTGATCTTCTTTAGCACTGCATGTATGCTTCTGTTCTTCATCCGTAATCCAGTGGTGTGGTGAACCTACCCACTACAGCATAATGTCATATTCTGCAATGTCTTAACTATGAACAATGTCATATCATTCTACTATTATTTAAACTGTCTCTTTATTTGCCAATCTGAAATGGGATAAATTGACAGCACACTAACCATTGATACTTATGAGTTCTTGATCTGTAATCCAGTGGTGTCGTGAAGCTGCCAACTCCTTCACAATGTCATTTCCTGCCATGTCTTGACCTGCACAATACCATATTGTGTTAATGCAATTTTAAACTGTGTCACTTTATTCGTCAGTAAGAAATGTGATGAATTGTTAGCACTGATACTTTTATGTGCAAAACATGTCATCTGTCTGCTTGTTTATCTTTTAGAGTGAGAAAGATATAAGTGTTGAACAAGCACAATCTCATCATCTTGCTCAGCTGCTTGCGCTGCAACTCCCTAGTAGGGCTAACCTTTCTTGAACTCTATTGAAGTGTTGTCGGTTTTGTATATTATTTTGTCGGCGTGTTTATTAGCACTGGTGGCGATCTTTGATGCCCAGTGTATGTAATCTGATGTCTACTTGTGCTTTATTATCATAGTGGCAAACTTTGATGCCCTATGGATGTAATATGCCGTAATTTCTTTATTGTATAGTCTAGGTTTTTTCTTATTCACGATGCTGCAGTTATTTTACTATATGTATATCCTGTCTTCGCAGTAAACTGGCCAAACCGTAAAATTACGGTACATAATCGGGTCGTCATGCAATCACGATGTATGATCCGCATCATGGGCCCCGTCAAACTGGCCCACTAGTAGATTCGGGCCTTTAATGGGCCGAGTAACCCCCGACCCTCTTTTCGCAAGAAAACTCAATGGGCTTTTAGGAGGCTGAGAAGTAGGTTGGGCCTGAAATGTGCTGAATAGCTCATAGGTCGGCAGCAGCCTGAAATGGACCCCGGCCCATGATTGTGCGAATCAATTCACGGGCTTTTAACAGGCCAAACGTGTCTCGGTCCTTGTTTGGCCCAATCAGATATCGGCTGCGAGCAGGCCGGATGCGAACCAGGCCGTAGTTAGGCCCAACTATATGATGGGCTTTTAACAGGCTGAAATTAATATAGGGCCGAAATGTTAAATGGGCCCTTAACAAGCGAAAACTAATATCAGGCCGAATTACTAAATGGGCCTTTAGCAAGTGGGCCCAAAAGCATAGCGTCCAGTTAACGGGCCGAATCTGATATGGGCCATAATTGAGCCCAAAGCCTCTTAAAGGGTCGGACCTGATCTGGGCCGTAATTTGGCCCAGAAAGTGGGAGGCTTTTAACAGGCCCGATCTTATATGGGCCATTATTAGGCCCGAAACGTGGCAGGCCATTAATGGACCGGATCAAATATGGGCCGGCATTTGGCCCAAAACATGGCAGCCAGTTAATGGGTCGGCCTACTAGGGTCCTCAAAATCTTGTGGGCCTATAGCTGGGTCAACCCATTAATGTCAGCGAAATCTCATGGGCCTTTAGCTGGGCCGGCCCATTATGATCCGCAAGAATTTTGTGGGCCTTTACCTGGGCCGGCCCATTATGGCACACAAAAATCCTTTACCTGGGCCGGCCTATTATGGCCCGCGAAATCTTGTGGGCCTTTAGCTAGGCCAGCCCATTATGGTCCGCAAAATCTCGTGGGCCTTTAGCTGGGCCGGCCCATTATGGTCCGCAAAATCTTGTGGGCCTTTAGTTGGGACGGCCCATTTAAACTTGATGGGTCATGCCACGTGTCGACGTATCATAGACGCCTTCTGTCCAATGAGTGGATGACATCTGTCCCAACGATGAGCCGACACGTGTTTCCTCCAGCCAATGATGATTTTACACGTGGAAAATCCCCATTGGTCGGGGCTGTTAACGGGTTATCGGATCCAAAACCCGACCCGATAGCTTAACGACGTTCCGTTACGGTGGATGCCACGTGTCGGTCACCCTTGACGAAAGCACTTCTGTGACGCGTGATTTATCGTCATGGAAGTGGACACTTCCGTGATGATAATTTTGGTAATGTTATGGAACACTTCTACGACAGCACAGGTATGACTATCTTGATTCTGTCATAAAATCGTCATGGATGTACATGCATGACAAAAAACGCGACCTACTGTGACAAACACGTATCATCACGGAAGTGTATTTTTTTGTAGTGTTACTAATGCTCGCAGTAGCACCTGGGTTTGATACTGGTTCTGTTGCTAATGTTTGCAACTCGAAACAGGGACTACGGATTAAGCGAAGATTGGCTAAGGACGAGGTGACGATGCGCGTGGGACATGGTTCCAAAGTCGATGTGATCGCGGTTGGCACGCTACCTCTACATCTACCTTCGGGATTAGTTTTAGACCTGAATAATTGTTATTTGGTGCCAGTGTTGAGCATGAACATTATATCTGGATCTTGTTTGATGCGAGACGGTTATTCATTTAAATCAGAGAATAATGGTTGTTCTATTTATATGAGTAATATCTTTTATGGTCATGCACCCTTGAAGAGTGGTCTATTTTTATTAAATCTCGATAGTAGTGATATACATATTCATAATGTTGAAGCCAAGAGATGCAGAGTTGATAATGATAGTGCAACTTATTTGTGGCACTGCTGTTTAGGTCATATCAGTGTAAAGCGCATGAAGAAACTCCATACTGATGGACTTCTGGAATCACTTGATTATGAATCACTTGGTACTTACGAACCGTGCCTCATGGGCAAGATGACTAAAACGCCGTTCTCCAGAACTATGGAGCGAGCAACTGATTTGTTGGAAATCATACATAATGATGTGTGTGGTCCAATGAATATTGAGGCTCGCGGCGGGTATCGTTATTTTCTCACCTTCACAGATGATTTGAGCAGATATGGGTATATCTACTTAATGAAACACAAGTATGAAACATTTGAAAAGTTCAAAGAATTTCAGAGTGAAGTGGAAAATCATCATAACAAGAAAATAAAGTTTCTACGAGCTGATCATGGAGGAGAATATTTGAGTTACGAGTTTGTTTGCATTTGAAACAATGCGGAATAGTTTCGCAACTCACGCCACCAGGAACACCACAACGTAATGGTGTGTCCGAACGTCGTAATCATACTTTACTAGATATGGTGCGATCTATGATGTCTCTTACTAATTTACAGCTATCATTTTGGGGTTATGCTTTAGAGACGGCCGCATTCATGTTAAATAGGGCACCATCAAAATTCGTTGAGACGATGCCTTAGAACTATGGTTTGTCAAGAAACCAAAGTTGTCGTTTCTTAAACATTGGGTTGCGATGCTTATGTGAAGAAACTTCAACCAGATAAGCTTGAACCCAAATCGGAGAAATGTGTCTTCATAGGATACCCAAAAGAGACTATTGGGTACACCTTCTATCACAGATCTGAAGGCAAGACTTTTGTTGCTAAATTCGGATCCTTTCTAGAGAAGGAGTTTCTCTCGAAAGAAGTGAGTGGGAGGAAAGTAGAACTTGATGAGGTAGTTGTACCTGCTCCCTTATTGGAAAATAGTTCATCACAGAAACCAATTCCTGTGATGACTACACCAATCAGTGAGGAAGCTAATGATATTAATCATGAAACTTCAGATCAAGTTACTACAGAACCTTGTAGGTCAACCAGAGTAAGATCCGCTCCAGAGTGGTACGGTAATCCTATTATGGAAGTCATGTTACTTGACCATGGCGAACCTACGAACTATGAGGAAGCAATGATGAGCCCAGATTCCGCAAAATGGCTTGAGGCCATGAAATCTGAGATGGGATCCATGTATGAGAACAAAGTATGGACTTTGGTTGACTTGCCCGATGATCGGCAAGCCATCGAGAATAAATGGATCTTCAAGAAGAAGATTGACGCTGATGGTAATGTAACTTTCTACAAAGCTTGACTTGTTGCGAAAGGATTTCGACAAGTTCAAGGAGTTGACTACGATGAGACTTTCTCACCCGTAGCGATGCTTAAGTCTGTCCGAATCATGCTAGCAATTTTCGCATTTTATGATTATGAAATATGGCAAATGGATGTCAAAACTGCATTCTTGAATGGATTTCTGGAAGAAGAGTTGTATATGATGCAACCAGAAGGTTTTGTCGATCCAAAAGGTGCTAACAAAGTGTGCAAGCTCCAGCGATCCATTTATGGACTGGTGCAAGCCTCTCGGAGTTGGAATAAATGCTTTGATAGTGTGATCAAAGCATATGGTTTTATACAAACTTTTGGAGAAGCCTGTATTTACAAGAAAGTGAGTGGGATCTCCGTAGCATTTTGGATATTATATGTAGATGACATATTGTTAATTGGAAATGATATAGAATTTCTGGATAGCATAAAAGGATACTTGATGTCAGGACCCCGACTCAATGCCACATCGATCTAGCATGTAACACCTCATATCACTTTGCGGCCTCACGCACGGTATTCCCACGGGTGTCGCCTTACCTTTGCCCGGGACCGTTTGCGCCTTTTGGCACACGTATATGACAGTGTCGCTAGCATCCATATGATAAGGAGCCCGGGGCTGACATGGCTAGTCGTAAACCCAAAGTGGCACAGACTTACAGGGACAGGCATCCATGACCCAGCATCGAACGTGTCGGTCATCAGCGAGTGAATCCAGGCTGTAGCACTGGGCTAGCAGGACTCCGGTGAACCGGGCTGTAGCGGCTAACAGGACTCCGGTATTCATCGCGTGACATTTCCCCGAAGGGACAGACACAGGAACGAAGAAGGACACATGCCGGCCAGCCTAAGTGTTCCGGAGCAGTAGCAAGCTACCATGGCTCGGTGGAAACACTAGGAGACATTTCCCGATAAGAGAGGCTACTAAAGATAAACAACTAGATAGTCAGATCCCACACATACCAAGCATTTCAATAACATACACACAATATGCTCGATATGTGCAAACACAACATGGCATCACAACATGACTCTACGACTCAAGTAATTTATTCAATAGGCTCCGAGGAGCGAGATATTACAAACAGGGGTCTCATGACCCAACATTCAGAGCATACAAATCAAAGCACAAGCGGAAGCTATCATGTCTGGGTACAGACATCTATAAATGAAAAAGGCTGAGAAGCCTGACTATCTATCAGATCCTGCCGAGGGCACAAGATCGTAGCTGAGGTAACAAGCTAAACATCGAAGTCCACGTGGAACTACTAGTGAGACTGAAGTCTCTCTGCAAAAACATAAAATAGGCAAACGTGAGTACAAATGTACCCAACAAGACTTACATCAGAACTAACTACATATGCATCATTTTCAACAAGGGGATGGTGGGGTTTAACTGCAGCAAGCCAGCTTTGACTCAGTGGCTATCCTAAACTACGACTGCAAGCGACTCTTTTGAGGTGGCGCACACGAGTCCACATATTCACCATATCAATACACCACTATGGATCCGCTCCCGTCTCCCTATGAGAACGCCATCCATAGCACTCACGCTTATCTTGCGCATTTTAAAGTATCCACTTTCACTTGTCTATGAACTGATATAAGCAATCCAGAAGTCCTTTTCCGCGGACACGGCTATTCGAATAGATGATGTTAACCCTGCAGGGGTGTACTTCTTCATACATGTTTCCACCACTTAGTGTCTGCACACGACATGTGCTCGGCAGACTTCAAGCGAAAGCCGACGTGGGTGTAGACCACGACCTACCTAAACACTCAAGTCTCTAGTCCAGGTTTATCGCCTATTCGGGTTCCATCCATGAGGAGATCCGGCCGGAGTTTCGCTCACAGCCCCAAACGATGTGAACAGGGTTCCCGAGATACCAAACGGGCATCCGGTACACCGTGCCACGTACCTACCGCATCACAGCCCACCCCTACGGTCAGCGCTGTCCACGGCCTCCAGTAAGCTACAAACACCAGAAACTACTTGCAACTCCTGGACAGAGGACTAGGGTGAATAAGAAGTCGAGCGGGGTCATATTTCAGGGCCCAATGCATGGTAGTAGCTGAATCATGGATCACAAACACAGAACTCAGTTCCTAAGGACGGCTTCAATGAGACAACCCACCATGTACTCCTACATGGCCTCTCACCGACACCTTTTACCAAATCGTGTTCACACACTTAGCTCACACATAGTAGGACATGTTCACACACCTCTGATTCATCCTCGATGAATCAGACCTGACTCAACTCTAAGCAGTAGCAGGCATGACAAACAAGCATGAATGAGTAGGCACATCAGGGCTCAAACAACTCCTACTCATGCTAGTGGGTTTCATCTATTTACTGTGGCAATGACAGGTCATGCAAAGGATAAAGGGGTTCAGCTACCGCAGCAAGTAACAGATGAATCGGTGTTGTCCTAATGCAGTAAAAGAGAGCAGGAGCGAGAGAGTAGGATTGTATCGGAATGAACAAGGGGGTTTTGCTTGCTTCTTGGCATCAGTAGAAACTTCCTCGGTCGCATATCGTGCGAGGTTACCAAACTCCCTGCTGTAAGAATCCACAGAGAGTCGGCCTTGGGTGAAATTGCAAAATTCCTCACGTTTACGGTCCATGAGACCCTCCGGAATGTGATGTTCACGGAAAGCCTCACTGAATTAAGCCCAAGTAGTGACATGGCCCGCTGGGCGCATAGCTCCATAATTCTCCCACCATACACTGGCGGGGCCTTCAAGATGATATGCAGCAAAGGTGACCTTGTCAGCCTCAGCTACTAGCGCGGAACGCAGCTTGTGAGAAATACTGCGAAGCCAGTCATCAGCGTCGAGAGGCTCGACGGAGTGGTGGAACGTGGGTGGATGTAATTTGATAAAATCACTGAGTGACACCACGTTAGTCCTCTGATGGTGTGCTGTGTTCTGTTCAATACGCTCCAACAAATGGTTGGTCTCCCGCTTGTTTCTCTCAGCTTCCATCATAACCTCGGCTAGGGAAGGAGGATGAGGCAGATTTGCATCCCTGACTTCACTGCCTTCGGCCTGCTCTTGAGGAGCAGGGTTAGTGCACGTGTTGACCATCCTAGGTAAACAAGACAATGATTTAGTCAGAATGATAAAATTCCGACATAGGATACAGAATGTAAGGAATAACTCGAAATGCAAGATGATCATCCGTATGACATGGTAGATACAGAAACTGCTTCTTTATTCCATCGTCATACACACCATACAGGGTTTAGTACAAGACCAACAGCGTACTATTATGGTGAAAAGAGGATTACATCTCATCGAAGGCATTCCAAGCTCCTATACATTATTTTTCTACACCTCCGGAAAGATTACAAACTAGGTCATATCCCACGAGTCACGCGGGACGATAGACGACACAGCTAGAGCGAACTAGTGATACTACCACTAACTCAGACCGATCCGTAGTAGTCCTCGTAGAAGTCACCTCCATAGCCTGGAAGCTCAACATGATCATCCGGAAACAGACGATCTCGTGGAGCTTGTGGACCATAGGGACTAGGATGAGGTCTTGGACCAACAGACGGTGGCATGCGGGGACCGCGAGGTGGGGTGATGCCTCCTACATCATGCCAACCCATCACGTCTGGCAAAGCAGATCTCACAGGATAGAGATCGCGCATATCCGAATATCCAGCTTGCACCGCCGGTGCAAACCGAGTCAATGTGGCCCAGTGGTCAGCACGGGTATTGAAGAGCTCTAACCTCAAGGCCCGATTTTCACGGTCCTTATCCTCGAGCATCTCAGCAGTGGTGCGAGTCCGTGAATCCTCCTGAGTGGGGTCAGCATAGATAGCCTGGAGATACCCTTGTGCTCCCGGAAGTGATCCTGGCATATACCGGAAATCAGAGTCCCGAAATAGACCAGATCTGACCCGCATAATGGTCATCATGGAGTAGGCGGCGTCCTGCACAGCCATCTCAATAGTAACCCCGAGTCCATAGGAGCAGTGAAGGGGCTCGGTGGACCCAGGATAAGATGGAAATATCCTGACAGTGCAGAGATACTGGCTTTGATTAAAGTCTCGGAATTGCTCTTTGACCGTGTACTCAGGATACCAACGGTATCCAGCCTCAGTCATTACCCTGACCAACATGGCGGTATGGCCGGGTACATCTAGGCATCGAGTCGGGGTCCTGACACTTGAATAAAAGTTTTTCAATGAAAGACCTCGGTGAAGCTGCTTACATATTAGGCATCAAGATCTATAGAGATAGATCAAGACGCTTAATTGGACTTTCACAAAGCACATACCTTGATAAAGTTTTGAAAAAGTTCAAAATGGATCAAGCAGAGAAAGGGTTCTTGCCTGTATTACAAGGTGTGAAGTTGAGTCAGACTCAATGCCCGACCACAGCAGAAGATAGAGAGAAAATGAAAGATGTTCCCTATGCTTCAGCCATAGGCTCTATCATGTATGCAATGTTGTGTACCAGACTTGATGTATGCTTAGCAATAAGTTTAGCAGGGAGGTATCAAAGTAATCCAGGAGTGGATCACTGGAAAGCGGTCCAGAATATCCTGAAATACCTGAAAAGGACTAAGGATATGTTTCTCGTTTATGGAGGTGACAAGAGCTAGTCGTAAATGGTTACGTCGATGCAAGCTTTGACACTGATCCGGACGATTCTAAATCACAAACCGGATATGTGTTTGTATTGAACGGTGGAGTTGTCAGTTGGTGCAGTTCTAAACAAAGCATCATGGCGGGATCTACATGCGAAGCGGAGTACATAGCTGCTTCGGAAGCAGCAAATGAAGGAGTCTGGATGAAGGAGTTCATATCCGATCTAGGTGTCATACCTAGTGCACTGGGACCAATGAAGATCTTTTGTGACAATACTGGTGCAATTGCCTTGGCAAAGGAATCCAAATTTCACAAGAGGACCAAGCACATCAAGAGACGCTTCAATTCCATCCGGGACCAAGTCCATGTGGGAGACATAGAAATTTGCAAGATACATACGGATCTGAATGTTGCAGACCCATTGACTAAGCCTCTTCCACGAGCAAAACATGATCAGCACCAAGGCTCCATGGGTGTTAGAATCATTACTGTGTAATCTAGATTATTGACTCTAGTGCAAGTGGGAGACTGAAGGAAATATGCCCTAGAGGCAATAATAAAGTTATTATTTCTTTCCTTATATCATGATAAATGTTTACTATTCATGCTAGAATTGTATTAACCGGAAACATAATACATGTGAGAATACATAGACAAACATAATGTCACTAGTATGCCTCTACTTGACTAGCTCATAAATCAAAGATGGTTATGTTTCCTAACCATAGACATGAGTTGTCATTTGATTAATGGGATCACATCATTAGGAGAATGATGTGATTGACTTGACCCATTCCGTTAGCTTAGCACTTGATCGCTTAGTATGCTACTATTGCTTTCTTCATGACTTATACATGTTCCTACAACTATGAGATTATGCAACTCCCGTTTACCAGAGGAACACTTTGTGTGCTACCAAACGTCACAACGTAACTGGATGATTATAAAGGAGCTCTACAGGTGTCTCCAAAGGTACATGTTGAGTTGGCGTATTTCGAGATTAGGTTTTGTCACTCCGATTGTCGGAGAGGTATCTCTGGGCCCTCTCGGTAATGCACATCACTATAAGCCTTGCAAGCAATGTAGCTAATGAGTTAGTTACGGAATGATGCATTACATAACGAGTAAAGAGACTTGCCGGTAACGACATTGAACTAGGTATTGGGATACCGACGATCGAATCTCGGGCAAGTAACACACCGATGACAAAGGGAACAACGTATGTTGTTATGCGGTTTGACCGATAAAGATCTTCGTAGAATATGTAGGAGCCAATATGAGCATCCAGGTTCCGCTATTGGTTATCGACCGGAGACGTGTCTCGGTCATGTCTACATAGTTCTCGAACCCGTAGGGTCCGCACGCTTAAAGTTTCAATGACTATTATGTTATGAGTTTATGAGTTTTGATGTACCGAAGGTTGTTCGGAGTCCCAGATGTGATCACGGACATGACGAGGAGTCTCGAAATGGTCAAGACATGAATATTGATATATTGGAAGCCTATATTTGGATATCTGAAGTGTTCCGGGTGAAATCGGGATTTTACCGGAGTACCGAGGGGTTACCGGAACCCCACGGGGGGTTAATGGGCCATAGTGGGCCTTAGTGGAGAAGAGGAGAGGAGGCCAGGACAGGGCCACGCACCCCTCCCCCCCCCCCCCGAGTTCGAATAGGACAAGGAGAGGGGGGCGGCGCCCCCCTTTCCTTCCTCTCTCTCCCTCCTCTTTCCCCCCTTCTCCTTGTCCAACAAGGAAGGGAGGGAGTCCTACTCCCGGTGGGAGTAGGACTCCTCCTGGCGTGCCTCCTCCTGGCCGACCACCCCCTCCCCCCTTGCTCCTTTATATACGGGGGCAGAGGGGCACCTCTAGACACAACAACAGATCATTGATCTCTTAGCCGTGTGCGGTGCCCCCCTCCACCATAGTCCTCCTCGATAATATTGTAGCGGTGCTTAGGCGAAGCCCTGCGACGGTAGAACATCATCATCATCACCACGCCGTCGTGCTGACGGAACTCTCCCTCGACACTCGGCTGGATCGGAGTTCGAGGGACGTCATCGAGCTAAACGTGTGCTAGAACTCAGAGGTGCCGTGCTTTCGGTGCTTGATCGGTCGGGCTGTGAAGACGTACGACTACATCAACCGCGATGTTTTAACGCTTCCGCTTTCGGTCTACAAGGGTACGTGGACAACACTCTCCCCTCTCATTGCTATGCATCACCATGATCTTGTGTGTGCGTAGGAATTTTTTTGAAATTACTACGTTTCCCAACATTAAGTTCATGGAAAAATGGAGTAATGCAATAAGAACGATGACATGATGTAGACAAGATCTATCTATGTAGAGATAGACCCCATCATTTTATCCTTAGTAGCAACGATACATACGTGTCATTTCCCTTTCTGTCACTGGGATCAAGCACCGTAAGATCGAACCCACTACCGAGCACATCTTCCCATTGCAAGACAAATAGATCAAGTTGGCCAAAGAAAACCCAAATATCGGAGAAGAAATACGAGGCTATAAGAGATCATGCATATAAGAGATCAAAGAAACTCAAATAACTTTCATGGATATAAAAAGATATAACTGATCATAAACTCAAATTTCATCAGATCCCAACAAACACGCCGCAAAAAAGAGTTACATCATATGGATCTCCAAGATACCATTGTATTGAGAATCAAAAGAGAGAGAGAGGAAGCCATCTAGCTTCTAACTCCGAACCCGTAGGTCTACAAAGAACTACTCACGCATCATCGGAGAGGCACCAATGAAGGTGATGAACCCCATCCGAGATGGTTTCTAGATTGGATATGGTAGTTCTCGGCTCTGTCGCGGCTGGATGAATATTTCGTCGACTCCCCTAGGGTTCTGGAAATATTGGGGTATTTATAGAGCAAAGAGGCGGTCCGGGGGGCACCCGAGGTGGGCACAACCCACCAAGGCGTGCTTGGGCCTCCTGGCGCGCCCTGGTGGGTTGTCACGTCATCGGGACTCCCCCTAGGTGCAACCAAGGCCCGTTGTGTTCCTTCTAGCCCATAAAAATTCTCCGTGAAGTTTTGGGGCATTTGGACTCCGTCTGGTATGATTTCCTGTGATGTAAAAAACATGCAAAAACAACAACTGGTCTTTGGCACTATGTCAATAGGTTAGTACCAAAAAAATGATATAAAATGACTATAAAATGATTATAAAACATCCAAGATTGATAATAAAACAGCATGGAACAATCAAAAATTATAGATACCTTGGAGACGTATTAGTCCCTTGAGTCGAAGGTCAGGTCGGCCTTAGGCGCCGCCCAACCTAGAGGGGCTCCCCGCTGCGCGTGGGCGGCGCCCACCCGACGGAAGAACTGCTTGACTTGAAGGATGGACACGACGGTGTGGGGCGCTGGTGCCGCGAAGCGCGCGATGAGGAGGCCGCGCAACTCTTCCCAGGAGGCCACTGAAGACTCCGGCAAGCCCAGGAGCCAGGCGCGCGGCACAACCGTGAGAGCCATGGGGAGCCAATTCGCCATCACCTTGTCATCGCCGCCAGCTGCCCAGACAGCCTCCGCATACACCTGGAGGAACCCCGCCGGATCTGCCATGTCATCGTATCATGCCGGCAACTCCGACCTGAACTTTGGCGGCCATTGCACCTGCCGCAAGGCGGGGGAGAAAGCCCGGATGCCCGCAACGCTTACGAACGCGCCCGATGGCCCGGCCTGTGGAGCGACGCCCACCATGGGAACCGAATAGCAAGGGTGAGATACAACATACGAGCAAGGAATCTTCGACGCACCCCCTACCTGGCGCGCCAAATGTTGGATTCAGGGCTCCGCAGACCCAAGAACGGTTCGAACTCTCGGGCGTGTGCAAAGAACTCAACCTCCCTAGCCTACCTACTCGCTGCTCTCACAGCCTAGCTTAATGAATGGGGAAGGAAAGAGACACAACAGTTTACCCAGGTTCGGGCCACCTTGCGGTGTAAGACCCTACTCCTGCTTTGCGTGGATTGGCCTCGCGAGGGGCTGAGGATGAACTAGTACAGAGGAAAAACAAGCTCCTAAGGCTTGATTTTTGTAATTTTTGGTACTATTTTTGCTCCAGATTTTGAACCGTTTGTCAAAAGAAGGCGTATGATACGCTGTTGGGAAGCTACGGACGAGGCGCAACTTTAATATGTTGTAATGTTTTTGAGATTCCTCACGGTTTTTTGTTAATTTTGAAAATCATGCGACTGACAACGAGAGGCACCGATCGTTTTTCGTGAAATTTTTACAAACCGCTGGTCGAAATGACTCAAATTATACACCGTTGGAAAGATATCGATGAGGCGCAACTTTTTCATGTAGAACACGCTCTCCGATTCCTTACGGTTTAAGAGCAGTTTTAGATTTACCGAAATGCGGACACTCTGTTTTTTGCGACATTAAAATCGACGGGTGAACCGCATCGGATAGAAAACCGCACTTCATTGTATTGAAACCGCACTACATTAGACGGGCAAGCGAACTTCATGATTTCTTTTATTCGGACGTAAATTTTCTCACGCAAGGATGTGGACCGCACTTCACATTGGGCGTAAGTGAGCCGCAACAATATTGAGAAGTGAACCGCATTACTTTTACTTTGCCGTTTCCGTAAGATTTTTTCTGCACTTCACATTGAGAGCAAGTGAATGGCGGCACTACCGAAAGTGAATTGTGGCACAATCAAAAATGAACCGCATGAGTTTTTGTTGTCCTTTTGCATACTTATTTTTTATGCGCGTAGAACTAGAAAGTGGACCACAAGGACTGATCGAGTGAACTTCATCTAATATAGAAGCGAGCTTCTTTTTTGAGATGTTTTTATTTTGTGTTTACCAAGTGGACAACAAAGGAGTTTTATATTGAACTGCGTGAGAGAACAAAGTGAGCTTCAAAGATACACACACACAAATTACAACCGAACTGCATGATCACACGTTCTACATTGCACAAACAGAACACAAATTTACACCGACTGCACACATGGACTCGTTGTGCTGCATGGACGTGCTGGCAGACTGCACGGAGGGGGCTTCACAATCCAAACTGAATGAACAGGGAAACTGCAAAAAGATGCCATGCGGCGTCCAACCGAAGTGCACCATGTTCTTCCTGCAAAAATCAGTAAAGTGAACCTGAAGAGCTAACAATAGTGTACTGCAATTTGCACTTGGATTTATCTACAGAAAAATGCAAAAATTGTGTGTATGGGGGTGAGCCACCATGGTGGATGCTGCTGCAGTGCTGCTGGAACTGCTCATTAGGTGGGAAGGAGCTGCACCACCTCAACGACCCTTTCCCGACCTCCTCCTCTGGTGAGCCAGGCGGCCAGCATCGGGACCCCTTCTTGCCTCCTCTTGCGGGGCACCGGGCCACCTGAATCCAGTCTTGAGCATCCCCGACCGTCGCGGTTCACACCACCGCATCGGGAGCCCGGATCCAGCGGATCCTTTGGAAAAGCGAGTGGTGGCGCGTCAGGGCTTTGAGAAGCAGCGGCGTGATGTGGTGGTGGGGGGAGGCACGGCAGGAGATTAGAGGAGCTGAAGGGGGCGGTCACCATTGGGAAAGAGAATATACTGCAAAGCCGAACACACTGGACCGCACGCCACGCGCCACCGGACTTTGGTTCGCCAACGCTGCAGATCGAGGGAAGCAGAAGAGAAATTGGGGTGCCAGCGCATCAGGAGGGCGGGGCTGGCCTGGTGCCTATAGGAGTAGAGGAGGACGGGGTCACCTGGTGAGCAAGGAGGAGGAGCACGTCGACCACGGGCCGAGGACGTGTGTGGGATGCGAGGCTACCATCTTTCGCGGGGAGGTAAATCTGGCGATCCCCTCTACCTTCTGCACGGCCGTGGATCGAGGCGGATTTGGTCAAATGGGGCTGGACCTAGCGCCAATCTGGTGGTTTGGTGGGATTGAGCGGGACCTCGTCGGAGGTTGCGGCGCTCACATCTGGCGGGGAGGGGTCGTGGTCGCATCAGATCCGGCGTAGGGAGGGTGGGCGGGATCTGGCAAAGGGGGGTGGGACGGCATGGGAGGGGTCATGGCCATGTCGGATCTGGCGAAGGGGAGGGTGGGACGGCGCGGGAGGGGTGGGGACGGCGCGAGGTAGGCTGGGGAGCGATGGTCGGCAGCGGGGTGGCTCCGGGCGCGGAGGAAGGTGGCAGGAGGAGGCGGTGGTTGGGTTACGGGCACGCGGGTCAGGGAAGGAAGAAGGTTGGAGGTGGGGCGTGGGCACGGGGAGCGGGAGGGAGGTGGAAGGATCGAGGATGAAGTGGGGGAGATGGGCCGGTGGGGTGGGTTCTTTTTTTTTGGTGCGTGAAGTTCGCGTCGGGTCGGTTGACTGGGTTATGTGGGGTGTTAGCAGAATAACGAATTTGCTAGCAGAATAAGACTCTTATGGGTGTTATCATAATAGACCCACCCTATATATACTTCGGCACTGCATGCTCAACAGAAGCGCACTGCATCATTTTGACGACGAGCACTACAATACAGACTAGTGAACTTCGCATCAAAAAAAATTTACATGCAGTGTTTTTCTGGTACTGTTTTCGCTCTAGTTTTTTAACCGCTTATCTGAACAAGGCATATAATATACCATTATAAAGCTATGGATTAGGCGCAACTTCGCCATGTTGAACACTTTTCGAGATTCCTTGCGGTTTAAGAGCAGTTTCAAAAACGTCGCGGCGGACGATGAGTGGCAGCGAGCGTATTTTCGCGATTTTTTCTAAACCCTTCATTGGAATAAAGCAAATGATACGCCGCTGAAAAGATATGATCGATGCGCATCTTTTTCATATCTATTATTTTCTGTAATTCGTTACGGTTTAAGAGCAGTTTCAAATTTACTAAATCGCGGAATTACGTTTTTTCAAAAAATTTGCAATTTTTATACTGTTTTTGCTCCAGTTTTTGAACCGTTTTTCAAAACGAGGCGTGTGATACGCCGTTGGAAAGCTACGAAGAAGGCGCAACTTTCACATGTTGAAATGTTTTTAAGATTCCTTACGGTTTTAAGTTAATTTCGAAAATGGTGGGCAAACGACATGTGGCAGCGGCCGTTTTTCGCAAAAAAAATTCAAACCACTTTTCGGAATGATTCAAATGATACGTCGTTGGAAAGATATCGACAAGATACAGCTTTTTCATGTAGAACACACTCTCTAATTCCTTACGGTTTAAGAGCAGTTTCAGTTTTACCATAATGCGGAAACTTTGTTTTTCGCGACACCCAAATTGACTTGTGTACTGCATCAGAGAGAAGAACACACTGCTTCAGACAGGAAGCTGCATCCTATAGGATGGGCAAGCAAACTGCTTGATTTCTTTTATTTACACGTAAATTTTCTCGTGCGAGGAAGTGGACGGGACTTCACATCGGGCGTAAGTGAACCCCAAATGCATGGAGAAGTAAATGCATGGAGAAGTAAACCGCATTATTTTATTTGTTGTTTCAGTAACATTTTTTTTGCATTTACAACATGAACAACATCAGACATCGAACCACACCGCTTCAGTTAGAAAACCGCACTGCATCAAATGGTCACTTACAAGATGAACAACATCAGACATGCGACCGCACTGCTTCAGTTTAGCAAACCACACTGCTTCAGTTAGAAAACCGCACTGCATCAAATGGTCAAGTGAACGGCATTACTTTTTTTTGTCGTTTCTCTACCATTTCTCATTTAACACGTCTTTGCACTGCATCAAATGGTCAAGTGAACGACATTACCTTTTTGTTGTTTCTCGACCATTTTTTCATTTAACACATCTTTGCACTGCATTTCCTTCTTTCTTTTTCTGTTTGGAGATTTGGGTTTTCACATTGGCGAGTTGTACACGTGCAAAGAAGCGAACCGCATGGTCGAGGGAAATGAGCCGCAACACAATTCCAAATAAACTTCTTTGGTAAACAATTTTCAAACGAGTCCATATAACATTTATACATAAAATCATCAAACACGGAAAACACCATTTTTGCACTGCATGTCCACATGGTCGAAACTGCATGCTCATGTCTGGACGTCACCATGTTTCGCTGCAATCAAATGAGTCCCTATAATCTTTATACAAAAAAAATCCACAAACACAAAAGCAGCATCTGCACTGCATGTGCAGATACTCCAGACTGCAATTTCTGAACACATTCAAATAAAGTCCCAACAACAGGGTAAGCTGCATACAAAAATCAACCTTTTTCAAAAAAAAATCTTCTAAATTTTCTGCACTTGGCAACATAGTGGACTGCTGGGAGAGAGAAGATCACTGCGGTGATCAAACAAGTGAGCTGCACTTCAAATAAAGTACTGTTGTTTTCTTCTATACATTTCTGGGCTACGAGACATGGCGAATCCACAGCACAAACACATACAAATTACAATGACATGGGACTTTAAAAATAAATCCTATTTTTTTCGGTAAAATGCAAGTCGGTCGCCGGCGCACTGCATGTCCACCCCCCACAGCACTGCACCTGTGTGCCCATGGGACTGCAAGCAAAATCTGAAAAATGCAAAAACTGCAACCCCCACAGCACTGCATGTCCAAAAAAGATACAGTGAACCGCTAGATTTTTTTATGTAAATGTGACCCGTGAACAAGAACGCACGTGAAGCAAAACACATCACCGTGCTGGCGAATTGCAACGACGGTCTTCGGGAACTGCTGCTGCTTTGTAGTAGCTCTGGATCCGGCGGCCAGGGGCGGGGATGAGAGGGGTACTGGGGAGGACCAGAGATGCTGGCGAGCTGCACAATCACATCGTGCGGACTGCACGGCAACAGCGAATATAGAGCACGACGGCGCTGCATGATGCAGCCACCAACATGGTAGATGGGGAGGGATGGGCAGCACGGACATGAGCTGCACCACCTGAGCCCCGCATTCCCGACCTCCTCCTCCGACGAGCCAGCCGGCCAGCGCGACGGGATCCCTTCTTGCCTCCTCCCGAGGCACGGGGCCACCTGGATCCAGCCACCACGGAGGTGGGTGTGGAACCACGAGGAGCGGGACGGCAGCGGCGGTGTGTGTGGATCCGGCAAGGAGGTCGCCGGGGCGGCTGTGTGGATCTGGCCGCTATGAACTAAGCAGGAGGGCGGGGCGGCGGAGGGTGGATCCGGCCATCATGGCAGAGAAGAAGGTCGCCGGGGGCGAGGGGAGGTAGCAGTGGGGGCGAACTGCACGCAGCCGAGCCGCACCGCCGGTGGAGCCGCCGGACTGTTGGCCAGACCCGCCTGCCGACGAGAACCGAACTGCATCAGGACGACGAGCTGCAGGTCCACGATGCCGAACGACCAACGCGGTGGTGAATGGCCTGATGCTGCCAGATCCGAGGGGGTGGAGCAGGTTGCCAGCGTGGTGGTCGACTCGGACTCCGGTGGCCGCCGCCCTGACTCCGGTGGTGGGGCGTCGCGTGGGGGCGCCGCAGCCTGGATCCGGCTCAGGCTTGTGCTAGGAGCTGGCTGGGGAAGGGGTGTCTCGCCGGCGAGTGGCGGAAGGTCGCGGGTGGGGCGGGGTCGCATGAGATCGACGCGGGTTCCAGGGGTTGGGAAAGGGAGGGAGGTGGTGCGGTGGTGGGGAAGGAGGTGGTGCATCGGGGGTGCGGAAGGGAGAGAGGTGGTGCGGCGGGTACGAGGAGAAGTGATAGGAGTGGGCGCGGGCGGGGGCGCGGTTGCCGACGGCGGTGTGGCTCCGGCGTGCGGCAGAAGGTGGTCGCAGGGGGCGGTGCTCGATAGTAGGTGGGTGGAGGGAGGGGGTCGTCGGGGGAGGAGAAAGCACGAACCAGGGGGGAGGTTTGACGTCCATGGGTGAGGGTGCTCTTTTTTCTATTGGCGTTGCGGCTTAGTTGACTCGATCCGGGTGTTAGCAGAATAAGTCGGATGTTATCAGAATAAGGTCTTAAGGGGTGTTATTAGAATAGACCCACCATATATATATATATATATATAGGTCCTCTTCCACCAAAATGTAGGCGGGAAGGGATTCCACAATGGCCGAGTTTGAAGGGGGACAAGAAGCACATCTTATCTTGACAAAAGGTGGTCTTCACCTGCAAAGCTTTTGCTCCTGACGTCACGGTGGGCTCGGCAATAACATCCGTCCTGCCGCCCTGGCGGTCTTGGTCTTGTAGCACAGGAATGGAAACCTTTGGTTGATTCCTCGGGACTCCTCGCCTATGCTTGCCTCCTTAGCACCAAAGAGGAAACCTGCTGCTCTACGCCCGCTGGCGCTCGCCTGGCCTTGATCGTCATGGCTTGTGTCATCCGGACCTCATGAGATGGGTGCTTGCATAGGAATCTTCGCTCCTCAGGAGCCAGCCTGACGAGGCTGCTCCCTTCGGAGGTCTTGGCATCGTCCACCTCGCGAGGCTTGGCCCCTCACGAGGGTCTTATCTTGAAGTTGATGAAGATGGGTCGTACTAGGCCACCGACAGGGCCACGCCGCGGGCCGCAGGCAGGCAAGTCTGGGTACCTTGGCTCCTAGAACGCCAACAGTCTGAGTCAGGCAAGTCGTCCAGCAGAACCTGCGCCCTCGACCCGTCATAGATCTGCTCGGCGACAAACAACTGCGGCTCTCCCGTCGCATGATACGTCTCCAACGTATCTATAATTTATGAAGCATTCATGCTATTTTATTATCTGTTTTGAATGATTATGGGCTTTATTATACACTTTTATATTATTTTTGGGACTAACCTATTAACTGGAGGCCCAACCCATATTGTTGTTTTATTGCCTATTTCAGTGTTTCGAAGCAAAGGAATATCAAACGGAGTCCAAACAGAATGAAACCTTCGGAAAAGTTATTTTTGGAACAGAAGCAATCCTGGGTACTTGGAGTGCAAGCCAGGGAAGCGTCGAGGAGGCCACGAGATAGGGGGCGCGCCCACCCCCCTGGGCACGCCTCCACCCTTGTGGGCCCCTCGAGGCTCCCCTGACCGACTTCTTTTGCCTATATAAGTCCACATACCCTAAAACATTCGGAGAAGACAATAGATCGGGAGTTCCGCCGCCGCAAGCCTCTGTAGCCACCAAAAACCTCTCGGGAGCCCGTTCAGCACCCTGCCGGAGGGGGAATCCCTCACCGGTGGCCATCTTCATCATCCCGTCGCTCTCCATGACGAGGAGGGAGTAGTTCACCCTCGGGGCTGAGGGTATGTACCAGTAGCTATGTGTTTGATCTCTCTCTCTTGTGTTCTCTCTATGGCACGATCTTGATGTATCGCGAGCTTTGATATTATAGTTGGATCTTATGATGTATCTCCCCCTCTACTCTCTTGTAATGGATTGAGTTTTCCCTTTGAAGTTATCTTATCGGATTGAGTCTTTAAGGATTTGAGAACACTTGATGTATGTCTTGTCGTGCTTATCTGTGGTGACAATGGGATATCACGTGATCCACTTGATGTATGTTTTGTTGATCAACTTGCGGGTTCCGCCCATGAACCTATGCATAGGGGTTGGCACACGTTTTCGTCTTGACTCTCTGGTAGAAACTTTGGGGCACTCTTTGAAGTACTTTGTGTTGGTTGAATAGATGAATCTGAGATTGTGTGATGCATATCGTATAATCAAGCCCACGGATACTTGAGGTGACAATGGAGTATCTAGGTGACATTAGGGTTTTGGTTGATTTGTATCTTAAGGTGTTATTCTAGTACGAACTCTTGAATAGATTAATCCGAAAGAATAACTTTGAGGTGGTTTCGTACCCTACCATAATCTCTTCGTTTGCTCTCCACTATTACTGGCTTTGGAGTGACTCTTTGTTGCATGTTGAGGGATTGTTATATGACCTATCTATGTTATTATTGTTGAGAGAACTTGCACTAGTGAAAGTATGAACCCTATGCCTTGTTTCCTACCATTGCAATACCGTTTACGCTCACTTTTATCATTAGTTACCTTGTTGTTTTTATATATTCAGATTACAAAAACCTATATCTACCATCCATATTGCACTTGTATCACCATCTCTTCACCGAACTAGTGCACCTATACAATTTACCATTGTATTGGGTGTGTTGGGGACACAGGAGACTCTTTGTTATTTGGTTGCAGGGTTGTTTGAGAGAGAACATCTTCATCCGACGCCTCCTATGGATTGATAAACCTTAGGTCATGCACTTGAGGGAAATTTGCTACTGTCCTACAAACCTGTGCACTTGCAGGCCCAACAACATCTATAAGAAGAAGGTTGTGTAGTAGACATCAAGCTCTTTTCTGGCGCCGTTGCCGGGGAGGTGAGTGCTTGAAGGTATATCTTTAGATCTTGCAATCGAATCTTTTTGTTTCTTGTTTTATCACTAGTTTAGTCTATAAAATAAAATTACAAAAAAATGGATTTGAGTTTCACACGCTTCATCTTTTTAATATCCTTCGTGAGTATGATGGAAAGGAAAATTGTGCTCGAGTGCTAGAGGAAAAATGCATTACAATGTTTAGTACTAGATCTTTGTATGATGAGCATGATTGCAATGTTGTTGGTATGAATTCCTTGAATATCCATAATGCTAATGATATCCAAAGACACAAGCTTAGGGAAGCTATGTTTGATGAAGATGATATTTTTTTCCCCCAAGTTTTGATGAGCAAATTTATTATGATGAAAGCATGCCTCCTATTTATGATGATTATATTGATGAAAGTGGGTTTGGAAGAGTGTCAACTTTAGGAAGTAATGATCCCACTATTTTGGAGGATGTTGAATCTTATTGTGATGAACATGAAAGTGGATTTGGAAGAGTGTCAACTTTATTTATTGATGATTCCACTATTTCGGAAGAGGTTCCAATTGATTATGAGAACAAAGTTGCTATCTATGATGATTATTGTGATGACTTATATGCTATGAAGAATAATGATAACCATGAAACTTGTCATCAACATTTTAGTTTTCAATTGGATTATGCCTCACATGATAATTATTTTGTTGAGTTTGCTCCCACTACTATTCATGAGAAGAAATTTGCTTATGTGGAGAGTAGTAAATTTTCTATGCTTGTAGATCATGAGAAGAACGCTTTAGGTGATGGTTATATTGTTGAATTCATTCATGGTGTACTGAAAATTATTACGAGAGAGGAACATATGCTTGTAGGAATTGCAATAATATCAAGTTTCCTCTCTATGTGCTTAAAGTTTCAAAGTTATGCTTGTTTTGCCTTCCTATGCTAGTTGATTATTGTTCCCATAAGTTGTTTTCTCACAAAATCCCTATGCATATGAAGTGGGTTAGGCTTAAATGTGCTAGTCATATGCTTCATGATGCTCCCGTTATGTTTCAATTCTTATCTTTTATGTGAGCATCATTGTCATCTTCATGCCTAGCTAGAAATGCATTAAAGAAAAGCGCTTGTTGGGAGACAACCCGATATTTTTCCTTAATGTTTTTGTATGTCAACATGATTATGCTACTGTATTAATCATGTTTTATAGATTTTTTTCAATAAAGTGTCAAGTAAGACCTTTAGGATAGCTTACGGTGATAGTTGTGTTGATCCTGCTGAAAATCAGAAACTTTTGCACCCAGTAAATTAGTTTTTATAATTCACAGAAACGTGATTTTGATCTGATTCTTTTTGCTCTGGATTGGTATGCAAATTTCTTAGGACTTACTAATGTGGTAGGATTTTTGGAGTTCCAGAAATATACGTTTGATACAGATTACTACAGTCTGTTCTGTTTTTGACAGATTCTGTTTTCTATGTGTTGTTTGCTTATTTTGATGAATCTATGAGTAGTATCGGAGGGTATGAACCATAGAGAAGTTGGAATACAGTAGATATTACACCAATATGAATTTAGAATGATTTCATAGCAGTACCTAAGTGGTGGTTTTATTTTCTTATACTAACGGAGCTTACGAGTTTTCTGTTGAGTTTTGTGTTGTGAAGTTTTCAAGTTTTGGGTAAAGATTCGATGGACTATGGAATAAGGAGTGGCAAGAGCCTAAGCTTGGGGATGCCCAAGGCACCCCAAGGTAATATTCAAGGACAACCAAGAGCCTAAGCTTGGGGATGCCCCGGAAGGCATCCCCTCTTTCGTCTTCGTTCATCGGTAACTTTACTTGGAGCTATATTTTTATTCACCACATGATATGTGTTTTGCTTGGAGCATCATTTTCTTTTGTTAGTATTTGCTTGCTGTTATTTAGAATAATGTTTTGCATCTTTATTTTCAATAAAAATGTCAAGGATAGCCTTTACCATGCTTATTTTGCTAGTATACATGTTGCTGTTTGAAAACAGAAAGTTTACCGCTGTTGCAAAAATTCCCTAGAAAAGTCAGAGAATGATATAATGTTGAAACTTTTTGCATAATGAGCTCTGATAAATCTTATACAGCTTAGTATTTTTCTCATAATTTTTGGAGTTAGGGAAGTATGATGAATCTTGCATTCTTTACAGACTATACTGTTTTGGCAGATTGCTGTTATGTTTGCATTGTTTGCATATGTTTGCTTGTTTAATGATTCTATTTGAGGATAGGAGTGTTAAATATGCAGAGGACATTTAGTATGCAATGTTGAATAATAATTTTAGTGATTTGTTACAGTAGAAAATGATAAGGTTTTGCATTGGTTTATACTAACCTATCTCACGAGTTCTTGTTGAGTTTGGTGTGGATGAAGCTTTTGATAAAAAAGAGAAACCATGATATGAGAGGAATTAAGGAGACACAAAAGTTCAAGCTTGGGGATGCCCAAGGCACCCCAAGATAATATTTCAAGAAGTCTCAAGCATCTAAGCTTGGGGATGCCCCGTTAGGCATCCCACCTTTCTTCTTCAACAACTATCGGTTAGTATCGGTTGAACCTAAGTTTTTGCTTCTTCACATGAGTTGTGCTATCTTGCAATGTCATTTTATTTTGTTTGCTTGCTGTTTGAATAAAATACCAAGATCTTAAATTCTTAAATGAGAGAGAGTCTTCACATAGTCACATAATTATTTAGCTACTCATTGATCTTCACTTATATCTTTTTGGAGTAGTGTGTCATTTACTCGTGTGCTTCACTTATATCCTATGAGTAAATGGTTGAATGAGTTGAATGTCATAAATCTGAGATTATATATGTTTCATTTGCTTATCCCATGGGGAGTAATGACTTCACATCTAAGAATTAGAGGTTGTAAATTTATTGAAGGTTAGCAAGCATTGTATTGGTCATTTGAACAATTCATGAAAGAATATTGAAGGAAGAGAGATTCCACATATAAATATACTATCTTGGACATCTTTTATAATTGTGAGCACTCATTAAGTATGACATGCTAAAGAGTTGATGTTGGACAAGGAAGGCAACGTAATGGGTTATGTTTTCTCACATCTCAGTAAAAGTATATTGTCATGGATCATTCAAACATGTTGAGCTTGCCTTTCCCCTCATGCTAGCCAAATTCCTTGCACCAAGTAGAGATACTACTTGTGCTTCCAAATATCCTTAAACCCAGTTTTGCCATGAGAGTCCACTATACCTACCTATGGATTGAGTAAGATCCTTCAAGTAAGTTGTCATCGGTGCAAGCAAAAAAAATTGCTCTCTAAATATGTATGATCTATAAGTGTGAAGAAAATAAGCTTTATACGATCTTGTTATGGAAGCAATAAAAGCGAAGGACTGCATAATAAAGGTCCATATACAAGTGGCAATATAAAATGACGTTCTTTCGCATTAAGATTTTGTGCATCCAACCATAAAAGCGCATGACAACCTCTGCTTCCCTCTGCGAAGGGCCTATATTTTACTTTATGCAAAAGTCAAGGTGATCTTCACCTTTCCCTTTTTCATTTTATCCTTTGGCAAGCACTCGTGTTGGAAAGATCCTGATATATATATCCAATTGGATGTAAGTTAGCATGAACTATTATTATTGACATCACCCAAAGGTGAATACGTTGGGATGCAACACTATAAGCCCCTATCTTTCGCAGTGTCCAATTAAAACTCCATAACCATTAGTATTGCGTGAGTGTTAGCAATTGTAGAAGACTATATGATAGTTGAGTATGTGGAGTTTGCTAATCAAAGCTCTGACATAGACCCTTCCTGAAAATAAGATGAATTGTAATTGTTTGATGACTGAGAATGAAGTTTGCTAGTTTTCAAGAAAGTTTATGGTCTATGCTTTAACATGTGAATTGCTTGTTACTTGTTCTTGAGAAGTTTTATGAGATGAACTACTCTTATGACATATAATCATGCTAGAAAAGGTGATTGAAATTATCATTGATCAAACTTGTGCACCTGCTAGCATTCACACTTCATAAATTCTTTCTTTTACCATTTACCTACTCGAGGACGAGCAGGAATTAAGCTTGGGGATGTTGATACATCTCCAACGTATCTATAATTTATTAAGCATTCATGCTATTTTATTATCTGTTTTGAATAATTATGGGCTTTATTATACACTTTTATATTATTTTTGGGACTAATCTATTAACCGGAGGCCCAACACATATTGTTGTTTTATTGCCTATTTCAGTGTTTCGAAGAAAAGGAATATCAAACGGATTCCAAACAGAATGAAACCTTCAGAAAAGTTATTTTTGGAACAGAAGCAATCCCGGGAACTTGGAGTGCAAGCCAGGGAAGCGTCGAGGAGGCCACGAGATAGGGGGCGCGCCCACCCCCCTGGGCACGCCCTCCACCCTCATGGGCCCCTCGAGGCTCCCCCGACCGACTTCTTTCGCCTATATAAGTCCACATACCCTAAAACATTCGGAGAAGACAATAGATCGGGAGTTCTGCCGCCGCAAGCCTCTGTAGCCACCAAAAACCTCTCGGGAGCCGTTCCGGCACCCTGCCGGAGGGGGAATCCCTCACCAGTGGCCATCTTCATCATCCCGGCACTCTCCATGACGAGGAGGGAGTAGTTCACCCTCGGGGCTGAGGGTATGTACCAGTAGCTATGTGTTTGATCTCTCTCTCTCTTTCTCTCGTGTTCTCCCTATGACACGATCTTGATGTATCACGAGCTTTTCTATTATAGTTGGATCTTATGATGTTTCTCCCCATCTACTCTCTTATAATGGATTGAGTTTTCCCTTTGAAGTTATCTTATTGGATTGAGTCTTTAAGGAGTTGAGAACACTTGATGTATGTGTTGTCGTGCTTATCTATGGTGACAATGGGATATCACGTGATCCACTTGATGTATGTTTTGGTGATCAACTTGCGGGTTCCGCCCATGAACCTATGCATAGGGGTTGGCACACGTTTTCGTCTTGACTCTCCGGTAGAAATTTTGGGGCACTCTTTGAAGTACTTTGTGTTGGTTGAATAGATGAATCTGAGATTGTGTGATGCATATCGTATAATCATGCCCACAGATACTTGAGGTGACAATGGAGTATCTAGGTGACATTAGGGTTTTGGTTGATTTGTATCTTAAGGTGTTATTCTAGTACGAACTCTTGAATAGATTGGTCCGAAAGAATAACTTTGAGGTGGTTTCGTACACTACCATAATCTCTTCGTTTGCTCTCTGCTATTAGTGGCTTTGGAGTGACTCTTTGTTGCATGTTGAGGGATTGTTATATGATCTATCTATGTTATTATTGTTGAGAGAACTTGCACTAGTGAAAGTATGAACCCTATGCCTTGTTTCCTACCATTGCAATACCGTTTACGCTCACTTTTATTATTAGTTACCTTGCTGTTTTTATATTTTCAGATTACAAAAACCTATATCTACCATCCATGTTGCACTTGTATCACCATCCCTTCACCGAACTAGTGCACCTATACAATTTACCATTGTATTGGGTGTGTTGGGGACGCAAGAGACTCTTTGTTATTTGGTTGCAGGGTTGTTTGAGAGAGACCATCTTCATCCTACGCCTCCTACGGATTGATAAACCTTAGGTCATCCACTTGAAGGAAATTTGCTACTGTCCTACAAACCTGTGCACTTGCAGGCCCAATAATGTCTATAAGAAGAAGGTTGTGTAGTAGACATCATCGCACCAGGACAAAGGAACAGCCCAGACATAACAAATAATAAGGACCAGGGACTCACCGCTAGCGCCGGGTTCTGCCAGTCGTAGGGCGCCTTGACGAAGTGTCAGTGAGCGGGCAACCCGGCCTTGGAGATGCTGTTGACCCGGTCGGTGACCTGCTCTGATACCAGTTCCCGGGTCGACATCCGGCAAGGGTCGTGCTGGTCGCTCATCTCAGCGATCTTGTGCGGTCGGCACTGCAGCGGCAGGACCCAGCGCACGATGAAGGCCGTGATGAGGTTGGTCCCGGTGAGCCCCTCGTGTGCCGTCATCTCGATGATCCGGCAGTAGATATTCAATACATTTCGCGACAGATTCTTGGGCTGATGACCCCAGTTCGTCTTGGTGAGCGGCGATGCGTCAACGAACAGCGGCAAGTTGATATCGTCCGCCCTCGGGTCGATGCTGCGCACACAGAAGATTGTGTTCTCCCACTTATTGGTAGAATCCTTGATGGGCATCTTGGGGAACGACCCGTTTGGCCGGTCCGACATCACGGCGGCCCCGCAGATGGACATGACGCCGACCGCCGGCCCTTGCTGCTTGAGGAAGAAGAGGTGGGCCCACAGCTCCGTATCCGGCATCATGCCCAGATAGCCCTCGTAGAGTGTGGCATAGCCGGCTAGCTGCGGGACGGCGTTGGCACCTAGGTGGTGCAGCTGCAGCCCAAAGAAGTCGAGGAAGGAGCGGCAGAAGAGACTGCCGGGGAGGCCGAACCCGCGTATGAAGTGAGAATAGAAGATGACGGGCTCGCCCTCCTGCGGTGCCGGCACCATTTCCCCGCCAGCCGCACGCGTCGCCACCACTGTCACTGGCGGCAGCCGCCTGGTGTCACGGAGGCACTGGATGTCGGTCGCGCTGGTCTAGTAGCCCTCCTAAGATTCCTTCAATCGTGACATCGGCGAGGCTCTCCGAGGGCGCGGGCGCGATGATGAGAGGGAAGGCGCTGCGCGCACGCAGGCGCGGAGGTCATCGGGTGCTGCGGCTCGACACTCAGGCGGCAGCCGCACGCTGTGGCTGGGTTAGCTCGGGCTCTACGGAAGGAAGAAGGAAGAAGAAGAAGATGGAGGGGATGCAGGGGTGCGTGCGTGGGCATTTCCGCCACTTCCCCTCCCTCCTAGTTTATAACCGCGGGGATCGTGGGGGAGTGGGATCATTTGCGCCCATGTTCCCACTTCCCTGCGTTGCGCGGGCACGTTCCCCGTGTGCCTTAACTATGTCGAGAAGCACAACCGCCCGCCGTTGCCACAATCAACCCCCCACGCATGGAGCGAGGGCGCAGCGCGGTGGGGCCCGGCCCACCGTCGCGTCCCATCACGCGCGCAGCCTAGAGGGCCTCACCTGCCACTGTTCACCACGTGTCGATGCATCGGGTCACGGTAGACGCGCCCTCCCCTCTCAAGTCAAAGAATCGGTTGGCGTTTCGGCTTCCCGCCCAGGCTGGGATGTCGCGATCTGGCTTCCGGGAGCCGGCACACAGTGGGTTTTGCTGGGACCCGGCGTTCGCGCGCTTCATCAACACAACCACCTTCTCAGGGGGATAAGCTGCGAAGGCCCCCCTACTTGGAGTCGTCAAGCCTTCACAACTTCAGGGACTACTGTCGGGGGGGGGGGGGTGGCCCCCGGGCAGGCAATGGAACCTGGATCCCCTTAAAACATCGGGGCTAGTCAAGCCCCTCAATCTGGCTCGCCAACCCGCCGTCTCCCCAGCGCGAGCCAGCCCGATGCCATGGCCCGGCCCAGCCGGCTGGTGCACACCGGCTGGCCACGAGAAGACGAATCCAGAAGACAGGCGAACATGGCTACAGTGCCTCGCCCTTTGTGCTAGCCAAGGCGGGCATGTCAACAGTGTGCCCTGCTCCCCGCCCGGGGCGGGCGGTGTCCAGGCGACGCATCCCTGTAGCTGGGCGACACTGGCCATCCCATAGTGTCGGGCAGCCGGCTGTACCCGCACCCGACGGACCCGGCGGCCCCACGCCTGAACACTGGCACTAGGGTCCCGCGCCCATGTATCTTTACCATTGTAACCCTGGGGGGAGGGGGAGGATGCCTCCATGCGTGGGGCGATCACAAGTAGAACTCACACACTTACACTCATACGAGGCAAGGCAGAGGACCAGTTCCCTCTTCCTCTCCAAACAGCTCCAGGAGCAACACTGTAACCTATCACATATCATCTATTCGGCAGGACTAGGAGTGTTACCTCCCCAAGAGGGCCCAGAACCTAGGTACGTCTCGTGTCACACACTAGCGCGTGCCAACCTCGCCTTTGGATCCCACCGGCATGCTCACGTAGCCCCCCACTTTTAGCCATCTCATGGCATCTGTCGTGAGATCACCACGACACCATTCTAAATCACTAAAGCAAACACATGGCAGTTTCCATCTAAATTGGCACTTATTTGGTAACATTCTGGGCAATGTACACAAATTGTAGTTGAAATTTCGCAAACATGGGCAAAATTATGAAATACCAAATTGGCACTGATTTGGTAACATTTTGGGCAATGTACACAAATTGTTGTTGAAATTTGGCAAACATTGGCAAAATTATGAACTGCCAGAATTGGCAAGCTAATTCTATTACACCAGAATGTACATAAGCTTGACATGCCAAAAATTAAGAACTCCCAAAATTGGCAGAGCTGCCAAATCATGAATCCTAATTAACTAATTTTGACACATCCTAAACCTAGAGTGTGAATCGAAGGCGGAGGATGGGGAGGTGGGTGCTCACCGGCGGAGGAAGATCCGGCGAACCTAGAGGGCTTCGAGGACGACGGAGACCTGCGAGATGGCAGTGGGCCGGCGGGGGCGCCGGCGGAGATCTGCGAGACAACCTGGGAGGGGGTGGGAGTGCGGCGGGGTCGACGATGGTTGTGTGAGGCGAAAGAGAGAGATAGAGAATGAGAGGGAGTTTAAGCTTCGGCCCACTTAGTCCCATCGAAGCGGGCCAGTCCCACTTAGTTCCTTTTTTTAACTTTTTGCTTTGATAAAATATTTCAAAAATACAAACGAATTCTCAAAATACTAATAACTAATGTTTCAAAAATAATAAAGTATCAAAATACTAATAAAATTCAAAATAAATACAGTTGCTTTGATAACTGAATGTTTCAAAACTACAAAGAAATTCTCAAAATACTAATAAATTCAAAATCTAAAAAATTTAAACTCATAATAATAACTTAGTGCTGGCGTTTCAACTATATGTACGACATCACTAGACAAATTACCTACGACGTCCTAACAAATCCAATGTTACTATTATCTACCAACTGGATATTATAGCTGGGCCCACAATTTTGTGGCGTAGTATAAAAAGCCCACGCCAGTAATATTCTTACAAAGCTGTCGTACCAAATATGTCAACGCCACTACTATTTGAAAAATTTAGTGCTGGCGTTGATTAAAAATGGGGCACCACCAACTAAAGCTGTAGCTAACTATTTTTTCCACTAGTGATTGTGATGCCGTTGCTTGCTCCTCTCTGTGTGAGGACACTGCTTGAAGACATTTCCTTTTAACCCATCATGTCTTCATGTTTGTTGTTATTAGTGATTCGTGCTATCTAGTTTGCTTGCTGCTTTCATTTCTCACATCCTTAGTATTGCATTGATAGCATATCTAGCATAGCTTTCCTTCCGCTATACTCTGTTTAGTTACTGTTTTGCTTTCGCATCTTCGAAGACATTGCTTGCTTTGAAGATTTTCATAAAAATGGCCTATTCACCTCCACTCTACTTGATAACTAGCACTTTCAAGAGGTAAAATCCCACGTCCTGCTAGGGGTACAAAGTACAGGCTGATTTAGCTCGAGATCGTATGTGGAAATAAAATATGCATGTTCTATTGACTAGCATAGCCTCGGTTTATATAATGCACCGGAGGCCTAGGATTTACAAGAGTCATCGTCTTGTGCGTCAAGTCTTGTGAAATTTTCCTTGTATACGTCATGGGCTGCCCGAAGAGGCACAGTAATTAACCGCCACAGAGGTCCTCGGCCCGACCCTCCTGGCCTGGAGACGACATGGTGAATACCCCCTAGTCCATGACACCATCATGGGGGCCTCCCCAAATTTTCTTGATAGCTCTAACCATCGATGAGCAATCCATTGCTATACGCAGGCGCTAGAGCGGAAGATCTTCGGCAAGAGAAAAAGCCTTTCTAAAGGCCGGTGTTTCTAAAGCAGTAAAGTTTGAAATAATTGAGAAAACTATGGACGATGATTCCAAAGAATTACCAAGATGATCCCTGTTATAACACAAACTGCACCGCGGTTAGTGTTTCTGGAAGCTCGCCCATCAACATTAGATTTTGCAAATCTAGTGGCTTATGGATTTGTCTTGAGTAGCTCATGAATTGGCAAAATGGGCTAGATTTGCTCCTCCTAGTATTTGGGTAGGCTCCAAAGGACTTGATTCCTCTGCTTGTAAGAGGTGCGGCAATTGTCATGAATGAATGGATAAAGGAAGAGTGAAACTTTAAGTGTTTTGTTCAAAAAAAAGAAAAGGCTTAACCAGGGTGGCGGGCCGTCACAAAGAAAGAACCTCCAGGCTGCGGCCACCGTCGGCCCAAACGCCGTCGGCCCAAAAGTAGGGGTTGAAAGGATCTCATATCCTACCGGCGTAACCCTAGCTCCTGCCCACCCCACCCACTGCTCATTCCCCAAAGAGGCGGCTGCCCCCCCTCACGTTGCTCGATCCCCTTACTCCGACGCCGACCGCACTCTATCTCAAATCCGTCTCCACCTCCAACTCTGATCGCCCTCCCCTCCATAAATTCAACCCACACACCGGAGACGAACCTAGATCTGGGATCCATGGACCTTACAGGAGGAGAGGAATCCTCGACACACAACATGCAAATCAGTTGGCCGTCCTTGAACCCCCCTGCTCACGGCTACATCGACGACGGCGGCGAGCGGCCACCCTTCGTCCTCATCGAGCCCTACGCCTGCTTCGCCAACCTCATCAACGGCACCACCGCCAGCACCCCAATTATGTTCGACACCGAGCTCGAGGGCTGTAGCATCCAGGTCACCTTCTGCGCCGTCCACCCGCCGGACGTCTCTTACCTGTGCGTCCACGCCGTAGGCTTGGGCGACCCCCTGTTCACCAACCCGCCTCGCATCCTCGCCACCGAGACGGACGGTAGCCTCCTCCTGCTATGCGTCCCCATCCCCATCCCCGGCCATCCTTTCCCACTCGGTGCCTACGTCAACAGCACCCGAGAAGAGTACTTCGTCTACAACCCCCGCGTCCCTGTGCTTGAGCACCTTCGGCACCCGGAACCCGGCAGCATCCCCTGCTTGGTTGACGGCACGGTTGCCATCGTGCGCAAGTGCAGCCAACACCAACACACCAGCAACCCAGGCCGCAAACAACAACCCCATCGAGCCGGCGTCCACAACTTAGCCCTACATCCCCATGGAGCCGGCGTCCACAACTTCGCCCTACAATCCCACGGAGCCGGCGGCCACAAGTTCGGCCTACAACCCCATGGAGCCGGCCGCCACGACTGCAGCAACTGCAGCTACGTCATTGCGGCGCAATCTGAAAGGTTCGGATCTGACTATCCTTGTCAACTCTACCTCTATCACTCCAATACCTCCTCCTGGACCACTCCGTCCGTGGTATTCGAGACGCCCCTCGACAACGAATACCAAACACACAAGACAATCTTCATCGGAGGAGAAAAGGGTACTCTGGCCTGGGTCGATCTCTCTGGAACTATTGTCTTGTGGGACGTTCTCGGCAAGGGCCGCCGCAAGTTTCGCCAGTTCCAACTGCCAGGACCCATCGACAAGGGCAGCGACGCATCCACTCGGGACATTGCTGTGCTCGGTTCTTCCATCAACTATGTCGTAATGGAGTACTTTGCCCGTGGTTGGAAGGCCACTGTATGGAGCATCAGCACTAATTCCCTCCCTGGGGAGGGTTGGGGCATCCGTTACCATCTTGATTCCTCTAATTTACAAGGTCTTGAAGGTGAACCAGCTACAGCTCCTTATATTGGCCTACCCAAGCTGAGCCTCCAAGACGATGGCACTGTTTTCTTTCTCAAACAGGTTGACTACCGCGACCCACACCAACCGGCATGGGTGCTTGCTGTTGACATGAGAAACAAAACTGTCCAGAAAGTGGCCAAGTTTATTCCCTCTGGTTTGTACGTCGACTATGAAACAAGCAGGATTTCCAAATATCTCAAAGTTGCTCCAGGTAACCAGTTGTATTTTTATTTTAGTTTTGTACTGCTGCTTTACTGTCTGCCACTTCCAATACATGACCAGTAATTAGATAATGCACATCTATATGTATGTATATAGGGGGGATAATCCAAAATAAGATGTGCTGGTCATGATATCACTCATCTGAAAACACATTATTATTTGCTAGGTTGCTGTATCATCAACAGTAAAACGTGTGTTACCCTTTTCCTGTGACAGATTTTGATTTGGTGTTGCTGCATTCTACTAGATGTGCAGTACTTATAGCACATCTAGATGTGCTTTAGCAAAACTGATTATTTGTTTATAGATTTAACATCTTTTATCAAGTGTCTTCAGAGGGAAGCTTTAAGTAGAAGTTATACTAGGGCTGCTAGGTAGTTGCTCATGGATCATCCTTTTCTTTCTTTCAAACTATTACTTAAGACATGCTAATTTTGATACTTTTAGGTACAAAGCAAATAACGAAAAGACCTGGGACGCCATTGCTGAAATCCCCTAGCAAGAAACATACTGGAGACACAGATGACCCTATGACGGCGATTGATGTGTGTTAGAGAGGTTGCAGACCTGAAAACAATGTGTCCGGCTATATCCATGGACGGGGTATTAGAGTATTATCTTATGGCTCACTGCTAAATGTCTGGACTGTCCTTTGTTTATTTATTTTATTTTAGGATTATGTACACTCCAAGTTACTATGTACTATCTATTTTATTAATCATGTGAAATCTATTACAAAGCTTTCTATGTGTTGATTGTCCTTTAAAAAAAAAAGAAACCATGCATGCATTATACTCCCTCTGTTTCTAAATATAAGTATTTCTAGAGATTTCAATATGCACTACATATGGATGTATATAGACATAGTTTAGAGTGTAGATTCACTCATTTTTCTTCGTATGTAGTCTATATTAAAATCTGTAAAAAGACTTATATTTAGAAACGGAGGGAGTACTATAAAGTTGTAAGTTATAAGTTTATGACACACACGGTCCACACTGGACAATACCAAAGAGGACAACCATTATAGCACCACGACAAAACATACCCTGCTGAAAAGAAACATACAAGGGGGTCGATTGCTACCAGAGAAGTAGGAGCCGTTGGAGCACCATAGCTGAAGAAAGCATTGCCATGGCAGAGCAAATATCACTGGCGCGTCAACCGGGGTTCAATCCTATGTTCACCCCGTTTTGGGGGGTTTCCCTCCTTTTTCTCCGTTAGCCATCCCTTAATTTGTTCACTTAATAGAGGGTCGAGAATCACACGTGACCTGGAAGCATGGCATGTTATTGAAGTTCTCTTTTTTGGAACGTTAAAAAGAATTACTCTGCGTGATTTGATTTTTTTTTTGCGACAACACCCGCATTATATATTTCTATTTGAAACCATTGCTATGGACAACATTTTTTACTCCATTATATATGTAGGCTTGAGCTTCAGGGCTTGCTTGCTAGGGTTGCTCCCGTCTCACTCTCTCACCATTTCCAAATCCAAACAGGACGATAGTGGCCACTCTATCTCTTTCCTCACCGGGCCATAGATTTGACCGGATCCCGTCGGCTGGGGAAGGGGAGGAGATGCAGCATTGACATGGTCGCCGTTGGCGAGGGACGAAGCCTACGCACACCATCCTCTGTGAGCTAGTGCTAGCGCGGAAAGGCCTCTGTGCCCTTGCTCGCTGCCGTCGTATGGGGAAGATCCTGCTGCCGGCCTCGCCACATCTCGCCGACCTAAGGTATAACTTATTTTGGAACCAACTTTGTTCTACCGGCCCACCTCTCCACGTCGTTGCATGCTGATCTTCTAATCCCCATCCCACATGTAGCTTTTACTATTAGAGGAAAGGCTACCCCATGAAGACAAAAAGATGTCCTCGTTGAATGAGGAAAAATACTAGGTAACAAACCGCTTTTGGTTGAGAAGGGAAAGGACCACACTAGTGGAAAAATGGCTAGCCACAACTTTTATTGGTGGCGCCCCATTTTCCATCAACGGCATCACTATATTTTTTAAATAATGCTGGGCGTCGGCGTAATTCACACGTCATCGCTATGAGCTTATTGCTGGCATAGGAACTTCAGGGAACGCCACTTGTATGTTGGTCCCATCATCCTCACCATCCGTGGAATATTGCTGACATCGCAAGAATATCCACACCAACACTACTTTTTATACTTGTGGCAGGGGATTTTTTTTGGACGTCATGAGCATATGATATGGGGTCCACAACCAGTTCACAAATATTGTGATAACGTTCCAAACGGTCACACGCCATAAGTATATGCAGTTCTATATATATATATATATATATATATATATATATATATATATATATATATATATATATATATATATATATATATATATATATATAGTTGTGGCTAGCTCAAGATCTCAACATTATCTCTTCTATTTCTTTTGTCAATCTTGTATCTCTGCCGTCCTCTGCTCTCGATTTGATCTATCTACGACTATCTAATCTAGGTAATATGCCCAATTTTCGGTTTCCATTTTTAGCAAAAGGTAGTAATGCTGAAATATTTTTTGACCCTTCTTTTAGGCAATTGTATGAAGTGAACGATTCTTACATATACATATGGGTCGAACTATAAATGAGTTCTTCCAGGTGGCGTTGGATGATATGAATCACAAGTAAGAAACAAAGATATTATTTTCATGTAAGAAGTGCAAAACCGAAGTTTTGATTGACCCTTCTACTAGTCGTCTAAAGATGCACTTGTTGAAACACAGTTTCATGCCTGGTTACACATGGTGGACAAGTCATGATGAGGATGAGGAGGATGCCGAAGTCGAAGGGGCGGACTATGATGATGAGCCAGAAGAAGGCATGAAGAACGAGGCTGAACATGAAAAGCACCTGGATGGATAGGAAGGCTGTGCGGAGGTTCAGGAAGTGAGAAACCTTTTGTACAAAAGGCAGATAGAACCGAGTGATAAGGACCTGTCCAAGAAGGAATATGTAGATAACCATGATGACCAACAATCTGGCATTTATCAAGAAGAAGATGAAGTCCAGCTCAAAACGAAGTGTACGAAAAGAAGCCAAAGCACGTTGTTGGATGTAGAAAGTTCTGTCGAGAGAATTCAAAAATGATGGGGCAGTTGATTTTATATATCTTTTATTACTTAACATCACTCGTATTGACCATATCTTTTATTATTCACCATTTGTATTGAACTTCAGAAATTCAATTAGACCATTGGTTGAAAAACAACTACATGAAAAATAGCGCGAAAAGAAACTTTCCCTATGAAAATTTCCCCCATATCGGCTAAGACAATGTGAAAATAGCTATGGCGTTGGTGATAACTTTGTCTGTGAAAAATTCCCTCGAATCGGCTAAGACAATGTGAAAAATACCAATGCCATAGCTATTTTTCACATTGGCTTAGCCTATTTGGGGCATATTTTCACATGCAAAGTTTTGTTTCGCGCTTGTCGGTACTAAAACTGGAATATCTCGGGTGGGGGTCCCTAGCTGTGGACCTCGGATCTGTGGGTAACAGGAGACAAAGGGGACAATATTTACCTAGGTTCGACACCTCTTGAAGAGGTAATACACTATGTCCAGACCTCGGCCCCTATGGACCAAGGGGAGGGAGTCCCTTTGGCCAAAGAAGGCGAACCAGGTCGAGCAAAGTCTTCGGCCCACACGAATCCATCGCCTGAACAGCAGCCAGAGGCCTCCGTCCCCACCACTACGATGGGGTTTTTAAGGTGCCGCCGCCCACCCCTCCTGCTCCAGGGCAGGTCCACAAGGGGTGGCCCGATGAGATGGAGGTGTCCTTAGAGGGCTCCTCCATCCCAAAAGAGCAACATGTCCTCATCGGTGCGGCGCTGAGCGGCTTTCATTCCGTAGAGGTCGGAACGCATGAGGTCTTCAATGGCATCTTCATAGGATTTGAGGTATGTGTCACACATCCCTGCTTACCTTCTTTATCATTCGTAATTAGTTTGACACTTTCCCCATACAGTAGCCCTCTCCGGACATGACTGGAAGAACATTGTCCAAAGGCTATAAAATTGCAAACAATACACATGAAAGCGTAACAAGCGGTAGCCCCTGAGCCCCAAGTTAGTTTCAAAAAACTAACTTGGAGGTCAATTTGGACACATATGAAAAATGAAGATGCAGCAGCCCCCAAGACTCTGGTTTGGTTTTAAAAAGCTGAACAAAGGATCGAAATCGATGTCGTGAGACTAATGTCTAATTATATCTGTAGGCCTCGGCTTGTGCTCCGAGCTCTAACTCCAGGAGTTAGCGGGGATGAACCGGAAGCTGAGGAGATCCGAGGAGGACCTCAATTTGATGCAGAAGCAGATCGAGATGGCCCAAGGTAGATGAAATCCTAATTCTTAGATAATGTTGTTTTGTATTCATTTTAGCTCATTCTAATGCCGAGATGTTCGATGCCAGCTTTGGCCCGGAGCTTGAGACCCTGAAGGCCGAGCTGAAAAAGGCTCGGCAGGAAGCCGAGCAACAGAAAGTTGTGGCGGCGAAGGATAGAAAGGAGCTGGCAGAAGAGAAGGTAGCCCACGACAAGGATCAGGCTCGGGTCCTCGAGGTCGAGGACAGCCTGAAGGGATTGTATGTGGAATGCAACACTCTTCAGCAGGATTAGAAGAAAACGGTCACCGAGATTGAGAAGTTGAGCTTAGCACATGCCGAGGTCCAGACCCAGGCCCGAGAAGATCGCGAGGTGCTCTAGCAAGTGAAGCAGACCGTGCTACTGGTAAGCCTTACTTACTTTAGTGTATTTTTTGGCTGCAACAGGTCTGTCAAGCTTAGTTAACTCTGCCGATCCTCAAACGCCTTCGCCGGCCTGCCGAGAAGTGCGTCCGACACCGGTCGCTACTTCGGCGCCCAAGAGGGTCACACCACTGAGAGGGCATTTTGGCGGCAGTTCCAGGCGCCATCGCATCCATCGCTGCTGAATGACCAGGTGAAGCAGTTGATGCAGCTCTATTGCATGGAGAGGCCGACCCATGGAGGACCTCCGTGTTCACCTTTGGACAGCCGAGCTGTTGCCGACCAGCTTCTTCAACCTGGTGGCCCATCTTCAAGATGTCGACCCCCAAGTTCTGTGCTGGAAGTGGTCAGCATGCTTGGAAGGCATCCAACGGGCTTATGCTGATACGTCTCCAACGTATCTATAGTTTTTGATTGTTCCATGCTATTATAGTATTGTCGACGTTCTGGGAATCAGGGTACCCAGACTTGCGTGCCTGCGGCCCACGGAGTGGCTCCTTCGACGGCCTGGTACGACCCAGCAGCAAGGCCTCCAAGACAAGACCCTCGCGAGGGCCCCCTGGCCTCGCGAGGCGAATGACATAAAGACCTCCAGAGGGAGTGGCCTCCCCAGGCTACCTCCCGAGGAGCGGAGTTTTCTATGAAGGTACCCAGCCTCACGAGGCTATGACGACATAAGCCGTGATGACCAAGGCCAGGCGGGCGCCAGCGGGCGCAAAGGAGGCAGTTTCCCTTTCGGTGCTAATGGAGCAAGGACAGACGCGGGTTCCCAAAGAATCCCCCAAGGGTTTCCATTCCGGAGCAACAAGACCAAGACCACAAGCACTACAAAAAAATACACTTCCGTGATGATACGTGTTTGTCATAGTAGGTCGCGTTTTTTGTCATGCATGTACATCCATGACAAATTTATGACAGAATCAAGATAGTCATACCTGTGCTGTCGTAGAAGTGTTCCATGACATTACCAAAATTATCATCACGGAAGTGTCGACTTCCATGACGATAAATCGCGCGTCACAGAAGTGCTTTCATCAAGGGTGACCGACACGTGGCATCCACCGTGACGGAACGCCGTTAAGCTATCGGGTCGGGTTTTGGATCCGATAACCCGTTAACAGCCCCGACCAATGGGGATTTTCCACGTGTAAAATCATCATTGGCTGGAGGAAACACGTGTCGGCTCACCGTTGGGACAGATGTCATCCACTCATTGGACAAAAGGCGCCTATGATACGTCGACACGTGGCACGACCCAACAGAGGCCCATTCCTGTGAAAAGGCCGGCCCGTTTGACTTGGTCAAAAGGTGGCGGGCCGGCCCATGGAAAGCCTGTTAATGGCCTGTTCACATATAGCCCATTTACAAACCGCTAACCCAAGGCCCGTTACGCCCTATCCGAATTAGGCCCAGTAGCGTCATCTGGGCCATCCAATATGATTCCAGCCCGTTTTCACTTCTGGCCCATGTATGGCCCATGACGTCTTTCGGCCCATATGAGGCCCTATGTAACTCTTGGCCTATTAACGGTCCGTGGTGAAACTGGCCCGCAATGAACAGTGTATCACTTTACACCCACTAACGGCCCATGGTGAAACTGGCCCGTAATGAACAGTATATCACTTTATACCCATTAAGGGCCCGTTATTCAGTTGGGCCGTTTCCAGCAAATGTTATCTTTCGGCCTTCTCAGAGCCCATTTATTCTTGGGCTCATTTCCAGCATTCATTTACTTACGGCCCGTTACTGTCATTTTCTGCTTGTGGGCCAAATTCAGCCCGTGGTTACATCAGCCCGTTTGTGGTCCGTTAATACGTTGGGCCGTTTTCATAGCGTCATCAAATATGGCCTATTAACGATGGCCCGTTATGGTCATACGGCCCGTATAAGGCCCATTGATGATATGGCCCGTAGAAGGCCCATTGTTTCTACGGCCTGTAGAAGGCCCATTGTTTCTACGACCCGTAGAAGGCCTACTGTTTCTACGGCCCGTAGAAGGCCCATTGTTTCTACGGCCCGTAGGAGGCCCGGTGTCACTAAAGTAAATATTAGCCCATGGTTATTGTGGCCTAGTTTTAAAAAGAACTGCACTAACTACAAGCAAACAAATAAACAAGACAACAAGGAAATAAATAAGCAAGCAACTTATGCTAGGCTATCACGGCTGTTACACATATTACATCCACTGGGCATCAAAGTTCGCCACCAGTGCAAATATAGGGAACAAAGCAGCACATCATATACACTGCTTGCCAAAGTTGGCGACCAGCGCAAATAAACGCCGCAGCAAAACAAATCCGAAACTGAAACCACTTCAGAAGATATCAAGAAACAATATCCTGGGTACCCATAATGCTGGCAAGATGCTTAGCAAGCTTATTAACTTTCTCTTGTTTGGCGCTTAAATCCTCCAGCGCTTGCTGTTGCACCAGAAAATATGCATCTGAATTCTGCAGGGACTTGCTCAGTCCTTCAGCTTCCTGTCGCAGCACATCTGATCGATGTCTTTCAACTTGAAGTTGAGACTCAAGAAGACAAACTGATTCAGGCAACGAGTTCGAAGAGCTTGTGCCAGCAGTAGTGGCCAGTAACTCGAACACTACATCAAGATAGGACTTTTGGGTTCCCACACTGTCGTCAAGATAGTTTTTATCAGCTTTCTTGGAGACCATCAGGGATGTCTCACTATCTTGAACCTTATCTGCATTACTTCCTTTACCATTGGATAACACGGTACTGTTCTCCAATATTTTCTCCGCATTCTAAAAGAGAAACAAGCAGACACATCACATGTTTACCATGTTGTATATGAAACTCATTTTGGTAAATGAGTTCAGTAGTAAAGTGGACAGGATAACAACATGAAACAAACATATATCTATGTGCCATGGTCACTTTATGGTCTATACCATTCTAGTTTTTGTTGCCAAATCAAGATAGAGACACAGTTCAAATAATATTTGTTCAAGACAAAGCAGAATAGACAGAATATAAGTGTGGGTAACCATAGAGCAATAACAACACTTGTAATGTGCATGACATGAGAACATAACTGTTTATTCAATTGAAACTGAAATCAACATAGAGCAAGTTACAACAGCAAACCAGTTAAAGAAACATGTTTAAAACATACCTGTTGCGCCATTGGAGTTTCAATTCCATCCTTCAAATTTCAAAATAGTTGGTATGAGTAAATACAGTAATGCAAGAGCAAAGGAGTATGAACCATAGCTACAGAACCTAACCTGAGAACAAATCTTCTTCTCCTTTAAGCGTTGAGTTGGGATTCGAAGTGGTGGTCCTCGTGCTTTGGGCACTATAGTTCCCTTACTAACCGCTCGTGTTTGGGTGCTCTGTGGTGGAGACGGTGCTGTGTCAACTGGAACTGGGTTACTATCTGCCGGGGTTGGGGTTAGAAGGGGTGTAGCTGGTTCTCTGTCCAACTGGGTAGGGGTACAATCTGCGAGAGTCTGGGTTATGTGTGGTGGATCTGGTCCTTGGGCAAGTACAACCGTGGTTCTATCTGCATCAACTGGTAGCACTATCTTTTCTGAAGACCGTGTTGTTACTCCCTTAGATACTGCCATCACGCTCTCCAATTCAAATGGCTGATAAACAAGAAAAGTAATTGAAAGTATAGACATTGTATGATAGACAGGTGCAATGGATAGTGGGGAATAAAAGAGGGCATGAAATAATTCATATTTATGTTGTCTAACCAAACAGGATAGCATGACACAATTTCACATATATGATGGCTAACTAAACAGGATAGCATGACACAATTTCACATTATGATGGCTAACTAAAAAAGATGGAAAGACATAGTTCAAAATATGAGACTATGTAAACAGGATCACATGACATAACTATATAATGTGTTTATTAAATAGGTTGGCATGCCATAATTCACATACATTCATGGATAGAATGCCATAATTCTAAATATGATGACTGTAAACACTAAACAGGATGAGATGATATAACTATATGATGTCTTTATTAAATGGGTTTCCATGCCATAATTCAGATAGATGATGTGTATGTACTATGTAAACATGATGGCATGATATAATTCAAATATATGATTTATATAGTAAGCAAGTAAGCAGATGGCAATCTATATATGATGTAAACACTAAGCAATGCAAGACAACATGCATGACATGGGTAATATAACCCTGCCAAGTTTGAGCATAGACCTCAGGGGGGAAATAGGACTGGTCATCAGTCTCTGAATCCTCCTCTGAGGAGCTCTCTGTAGCCAGCAAGATGTCTGCTTCAGCAGGTAGCATTGTCTGCTCTGAATACCTTGTTTTCACTCCAGATACTTCCATCACCGCTTCAAATGGAGGATGCACAGGAAGAGTAGTTGAATATACAAACGTTGTCGACAAATGGAACACATAATACAAAAAAATGATAGCATGATATAATTCACATACATGATGATTGGCTAAACAACATGGCATTGCATAATTCACATATATAATGCCTTTGCAACAAGATAGCATTGTATAATTCACATATATAATGTCTTGCAACAAGATGGCAATGCATAATTCACATATATGGTAATTAGACATTGAACAGGTGGCATTCACACAAAGCATGTCTAAACTAATCAAATGGCATAGCAATGCGAGACACCATACGCACAATATGAGCAACATAACCCTGCCAAGTTAGAGCATACACCTCGGGGGGGGGGGAATAGGACTGGTCATCTGTCTCTGAATCCTCCTCTGAGGAGCTATCCGTAACCAGCGAGATATGCGCTTCGTCAGATAGCATAGTCTGCTCAGAAGACCTTGTTTTCACTCCAGAATTTGCCATCACCGTGTCAAATGGCTGCACACGAAGAGCAGTTGAATGTACTAACATTGTTGACGAATGTAATATGTAACGAAAAAAAAGGATGGCCTAGTATAATTTACATATAAGATGACTGGCTAAGCAGGATGGCATTGCAAAATTCACATATATGATGCCTGGCTAAACAAGGTGGCGTTGCATAATTCACATAAACGATGAATAAACTAAACAGATGGCATTCGCACAAAGGATGTCTAAACTAAGCAGATGACATATTTGATGTATAAAGTAAGCAATGCAAGACACCATATGCATGATATAACCAACATCAGCATGCCAAGTTAGAGCGAAGACCTCAGGGGGTAAATAGGAGTTATCTTCTCCTTCTGAATCCCCCTCTGAACATATATCTTCCTCTTGATTACAATCTGAAATGCATGGAGGGGGGGGGGCTGCCTTTGCGCCTACCATGGAGCGACGTCTGCATGAAATTATATTGCCACGCAAGGCTCGTCTCTTTTGCTCTACATGTTCAGTTCCATTGTTTACAATAACTGTCATGCATAGGAATAAAACATAGTGAGATTATGTAAGGAGTGCATGCAGAAATCCAGAGTGATGGTAGCAACCTATGGATAGACCCAAACCCAATAATAGCAGGCAGATAATGGTTTCAGTTAATAAATACAGATAATGGCTTCTTTACTGTTTGTTCCCACCCAACATGAAACTCATAGTAGACACCGGAGATTAACCAGATAGTAGATAGATACTATTGATAGCGGCCCCGATATGTACCCCACAACCATTTAAAAACTCAAGTTTGACCATTAGTTTGGAGCTGACTCAGAGTCTAATCGGTGAACAGGACGATAAAGTAGCATGTAATATTAAGCGATGCATAACGTAAGCAGACACGAAAGAGTGCGACCTCTCTTGCGGACCCGTGTAGTCCTCGAGGTCATCTGCTCGGTTGATGATGGTAATGCAGTTTTCATGGCTGCCAGCGGCGGGGAAGAAGATCTGAGGCGGCGAAAGACAGTCTGGAGGCCGGATCCCTGCTGTGCTGGACCCTTCTGTCGTTGGAGCAGCTGAGCTGGGGTGGACGACAGCGCAGCAGGAGCGGGACAAACCACGCAAGGTTTTCTTTGACAACTATCTGTAAGAGAAGTAATTCTGTAAGGGCTCGTTTGAATTGGAGGATTCCAACAATGCAGGGATAGGAAATAGACAGGAATAGGATAGGAATGCACGTGCAAAACAGAGAATTTAAAAACACAGGATTCTGCCAATCTGGGTGTTTGATTCACAACAATTGGAAGATCACAGGATGCAAAGAAGCATGGTGAGATTAAGTCAAACCACAAGAAAATGTACGGTTATAATGCTATTATGCTACTATCTCTTAGTCTTGTGCTTCATGAATAGGAATTTGAAAAGGAGGACAAGTGAAAATTAAAATTCCTACGTTTTTTATTTCAAGGAGACACTAAAGGAACAAATCCGTGTGCTCAGTGGACAATATATATAACATGTAGAGTAAAAAAGAGATGCAACAAGTGTACAACCTCTTTGGCGAAGCCATGTCGATCTCAGCGTGATTGGGTTGGCCGGTGAGGATGTTCCGGCTGACTTTTCTATCGGAGGAGGGGAAGAAGATCTTAGGCGTCCGGAGATGGAGCCCGAGGTACTGCTCCGCTGTGATGGAGGGTTTTGTCGTTGGAGCAGCTCCGGTGAGTTGTACGACGCCGAGGCTGAAGCAGGACAAGAGAGACAATGAACAACATTAACCTGAGTGGAATTCTAATAGCATCTCCAATACATGACGTAAAATACATAACCACAAAGTGCTAGATGTAAAATACATCAGCCGCTCATCTCTGAACTTAACTGTCGAAACTGAACTTAACTGTCGAAGCTGAACTTAACTGTCGAAACTGAACCTAACTGTCGAAACTGAATTTTGCTGTCGACACTGAATTTTGCTGTCGAAACTGAACGCACTAGCAAGGTGAGGCTACACGTCGGTCGACTGACTTTTTCATCTCTGGTCAGTCGATTTTGCAGCCGTTGGATACGAAATCAAGGGCCTGCGGTTCATCGATCTTCAACCTCCACCCCCCTGAGCCGCCAGCCACCACCGGCCAAATAGCAGCCCCCCGCCTCCCGCGGCCGGCGGTGCGCCGCCCCGCCCGCCTCGAAAACACTCCCCACCGCCGGTCCGCCGCCGCCCCAGCCATCCCTCTAGGCCCCCCCGTGCTGAGCTTTTTCTCCGGCGATCCCCATGCCACCGCCCCGCCAACGCCCGGCCACCGCTGGCGACCACCGCCCCCATCCTGAACCCTAAGATAGATAGTGGGGTACCTCTCCGGCGAGCCCCCCTCCCCGCTGCGGCTGGTTCTTCCTTCACCCCGGCGAGCCCACCCCTTGGAAATCGACTGACCCAAAAGTCGATTCAGTCGACTGAAGTGTAGCCAAATCGGAGCAGCATCGCAAGAAAGAGCAAGAGCGAGAGCAGCAGCGCGAGCAAGAGCAATAGCAAGAGCAGACCAGGCAGGGGACCGAGAGCAAGAGCAGAGCAGCAGCGCGAGCGAGAGCTAAAGCAGCAGCAGCTCCTACTGATGTGGAAGTCGCCGCCGAGGGAGCGACGCTGGGGAGGAAGTGGCCGGCGACGCCGCCGTGGATGGAGCCGCGCCGTGTCGGCTCGGGACCGAGCATCGGCAGCACCGTGAGATCGAATCAAGAAGAAAATGCGGCGATTAGTGTACAACCTCTTTGGTGGCGCCGATTAGGCCGCAACTTCATCCGAGGAAACGGTGATGATGATGCTCTTCCGGTGGTGCAGGTGAAGATGGCGGTGTGGGAATGGAGGTGGCGCGAAAGACGAGGGGAACATCAGGGCAGCTCCTTGGAGGTGGAGGACAGGTTGGCTGAACCGGCGGGACGATGAGATCGATGACGGATCCTCATCCGATACGGTGGATGAGGGACGTCGAGGTGTTGCTGTGGACGACATCGTCGGGGAAGAGGCTCCAGCTGGGTGGCGGACGGAGCAGGGTGTGGGGTTTCGTCGCGGGTTTTCGCGGCCTCAGTGTACGAATGGGTGGGCGGATGGGATGGCAGTGGGGAACCATGGCTTAGAGAGGCGCTTGTCCGAAATGTGGGGTAAGTTATGAAAGTACCCCCACCGATTTGAGGCGGTTCTTTCGGTTCAGGGGTACCACGGGCATTTCGTGTGTCAGGATTTCACAGGAGGTGGGAGTTTTCGCGCGCGTTGTAATTTCAGAATAGCAAGGCACGGGTTGAGATGGAGGGAGTTGTCGGAGCACAACGAGACAAAGATATATCTTAAATATTTCGGGCTAACAAGGCGCGGGTTGAAATTTCCGGACAAGCCTAACATGTACTGTACCAAATCAATGTGCACTACAAATGTCATTCAAAACTTTGAATTCATGTTATGTTCAATTAAAATATTTCGCTACGTGTATAATGCATGCAACCTACTACTCGAATGAACGTTTAAGTGCATTCCAAACGTATATACTACCGCTTCAATATGAACTAAATTTGAATAAGATCTACAGTAATGATTGTTGTGAAGTCAAAGCATTTGAATTTGTTTCTTTGTTTTAATAAGATCGACAATCATCATTATTGTCAAGTTAAACCATCGTTTGTGTATTATCTTCACAGCACACCACATGATCAGTATCGAGTTACATATGAACTATGTGTACTATATGAACTCGAACTAGATTTTTTGAATCCACTTTATTTTGATTTCAAATCACATTACATTTCTAGCTCTAGCTAGATCTTCATAATCTAAACCATGTCTCATATGTATAATGTGTTTATCACATTATGTATGGTGCCCCGCCCCCTACGCCTACAAGTATTTAGATGTGAGTTGCAAACACCACACATTACCACAAATTCAAATAAAATGTGAGAATGTTCGATATATAGTATTGTTTAGATTGCTCGATATTTAGTTGTAAGCTGCAAACGCAGCACATTATCACAAATTCAAATAAAATGTGAGATTGTTTGATGTATAGTATGGTTTAGATTGTTCGGCATTTAGCCGTGAGTTGCAAACGCCATGCATTATCACATTATGGTATAACATGTGCACAACACGTGTATCACTGCTATATTCATGCATGCAATGTTTAAAACACTATGATCTCCTATTCAAATATATGAATCTGCTTTCATATCAAATTATGATCTTTCTTAGTCTCTTACACCCACACAACCCTCTAACCTTTGTAGCTACCACTAACTTTCTCTCGTGCATGCACACGCCCTCCTCGCCCTCCCCCTCCCTCGACATTCTATCCACTGGGCACATTCATTTTTTTCTTTAGGTCGTTCTCCCAGAGTCTCCACAACTCCTTTCTGACACACACCGATCGATAAACCTCTCCAGCGATGCCTGCCTATGCACACACACAACTTCAATCTCCTCCTTTATGTGTCCTTGCCTCGTGTCTCTCATATGGTCAGACACACGTGTAAACTCTCACCTCTATTTTAATCGATCTCACGACCGCACACTCCTCCCCCTATCTAGCTAGTAGTTGGGCCTCTCGCACCACCTCCTAGCTCCATTCTCTCTATCTATCCGTCTCGTTGGGCCTTATTTGCCTCTAACAAATGGACGTACACCGACCGATCTCTCGCTATACATATAGCTAGCTAGGTCCTTATAACTCGTTTTTACCCACACATTGATCGATCTACCTCATTAGTTGTGTCTCTTCCTTCCTCCGACAAACAACAATTGATCTACCGATCTAGTTAGGTTTGCTTACCAAACACATGGTTCCCCTTCATCATCCATGGATGCGTCCCGATAGATCTATCACGCACAGGCACACACAGAAACACATCCCCACTCTTATTGATAACATTGCAGTTCCACCCTCAGTTTGTCTAGTAGGCCTCTCCCAACATCTCCGAGAAGCAACTCCATCACCCATCCAGCACTCTACCCCTCTCCCTCCCTCTCCCTCCCTCTCTCTCTCTCTCCTCTCTCTCTCTCTCTCCCATCATATTTCCCGTCCTTCAGTTATGTATGGATGTCGACCGATCTCCCTCAAGACATAGCTGGGTCTCTCCTTCTCAACACATATACGAGTCGTTCTACCTCTATAGTTAGGCCTCTTCCTACCCCTCCCCCACCCCCTCCCCCCACACACACCGATACATCAAGCGCTCTAGTCATGTCTCCCTGCCACACACAAACTTGACATGTGCCCTCTGACGTTCCGGTAGGCCAGTCGCCCTATATCTTTGACTTGCACAAACACACAATTTCGATGGCTCTCTTCATCGATCTCGCACCCACCCGTACTTGATCCTCTCTTCGACTCTATTGATAGCTATGACCCCTCCCTCTCTTCTCATGGATTGCCCGACCCTCTATGTATGATAGGGATAGGCCTCCATTTCACACACATTGCATGCAAAATTTTGTTTGAGATGTCATCGACACATATTCCCACAAATAATTCATGAAATCAACCCCCACCCCACCCCCACCCCCACCACAAAACAAAAAACACTCACGAACGCGGTTTGTATCTCTCACACACACCCACGTAGGTGGGGGACGTGCATGAAGAGAAGAGGTGCATGCACGGCGCACGTACTCCCGTCTCTTTCCCAACCACACCCGCGCGGGTACAAGGTGGAGCTCATTTCTGTACTAAAAAGGCAGCCCATGTGGTAATTTGGCACGTGTACTGGTTGTCCACTTGGTGGAGCGAGGATCGTCTACCACGGGTGAACAAACAAATTGCGACTTGATGCGTTATGTTAAATTAAAAAAAGAGGCAAACCATGTGGGGCCTACCTTAGAGGCAAGGCTCTATACACTGGAGTACTTTTGATGTGTCCCGTCAACTCGCAGAACGAGGAGAAGCTTGCTTAGTACGCCGTCTCCCCCGTCCACGGGCGCGGTGGCTCGCAGGACGAGGAGAAAAATTTACTACTCCCTCCGTTTACTCCTCGTCCCTACTACCTTGGTTATAGAGATTATATCATATTGTTTGGAATATATATGTCCTTTAGTAGATTTCAATATGAACTACTCCCTCCGTTCCATAATGTAGTGCCTATAGATTTTTGCAAAAGTCAAACATTACAAACTTTGACCATATTTATAGAGAAAAGTAGGTACATCTAGAATACCAAATGCACATCATTGGATACTTCGTGAGTTATATTTTCAGAATGTACATGTTTGGTATTGTAGATGTGGACAGTTTTCTCTATACACTTGGTCAAAGTTGGCAAAGTTTGACTTTCATAAAAATCTATAGGCACTACATTGTGGAATGGAGGGAGTACTAGTACATACTCCAAACACTGATGTATATAGACGTATTTTAGAGTGTACATTCACTCATTTTGCTCCGTATGTAGTAGCACTCTCCCTCGCCCCTCGACCCTCTCCCACGTGGTGGACGTGCAGCAATTCATTCGGTCTCATATAGCCAGAACGATATATACTGCACTACCATTATTGCTCGACTTCCCGAAGAGGCGAAGAGCCAATCGCAAGGTTAATATTTTGGAGATGCCAAGCGCAAGGTTATAGGAGAACGGGTAGTAGGTGCCGCGTCATTTATAAATATTTTTTTTTCTTCAGTGGCACGTACGCAATATGATAGGTTCATATGGAGAGAAAAGGAAACCGCTCCACTATATACATAGTCAGGACGGGAAAGCCTACATGGTTGCTTGCTGGGGTTGCTCTCTTCAGACTCTCTCGCACAAAACGACTGTGGCCACATCTCTAACATCCCGGCGGATCACGTCCGCTTGGGGAAGGGGTGGATGCTTAGTGTAGATACGGTGGCCGTCGCCGACGGTGAAAACCCACTGTCGGCACGTCCCGATCAGGGGTCCCTGCCGTTCTCTCTCACAAAGCCGGTGAGGTTGCCTTCGTCCCTTGCTCACTGCCGCGACGTGGGAAGTTGCCGCCTCCCGCCGCCCTCCTCAAGGTTGAGCTACGTCCCTCAGGTACAACTCCCTTTACAGCCGGCTTGCACCACTGCTCCAGCTGCCCACATCACTCCCTGTGGATATTTCTCTACTTCTTTGCCCCGCACATACCTGATACCTCTACTGGCTTCTACGTACTGTATTTGTGATGAGTTTATGTCTCATCAACTAGTCCTAGTAATCTTATTCTAATCACGCTTCTTCAATTTCTTTGCCACAGGGATGCTCATCTCGATTTTGGTGAAACTGCACAAAATGATCCGATGGTCAAAAGGTTGCAAACTTCATTTATTAGGAAGCTCGAACGTTGCCAGCAAATTGAAGCCTTGTCAGGTTCACGGTTCAAGGGCTAGGGACTGCATGGATCATTTTTTTAGCTGCCTCTGTTCCAAAATAAGTGTCAACTTTAGTAGTAGTACAACTTTGTACTAAAGTTTGCACAAAGTTGAGACACTTATTTTGGAACGGAGGGAGTACATATTTGCTATAATCTGTCAATCATTGAGATGCAATAGCATGCATGTTAGTCTCCTTTGTATTTGATGAAATGTTGCAACGGGTAACCTTGGACGCAAGATACATGTAACAGGAGCTGGAAGCTTCATAGCATTGTACAAATTTATCTCGCTGATAAATTACAGTACGTACTAGTACTATACTAGTACTTCCTCCGTTCCTAAATATAACTCTTTGTAGAGATTTCACCATTAACCACATGCGGATGTATATAGATGCATTTTAAGTGTAGATTCATTCATTTTGTTCCGTATGTAGTTAACCTAGTGGAATCTCTACAAAGACTTATCTACTAGTAATAGCTAGCCCCCACTACTAGGAATTCTCTATCCACTCCTTGAGCCACATCATCAAAATTGACATAGTCGTTAGATGAAGTAAATCAGTCATAATAGCCGTCTGATCTAGACATTGAGAGGCTCCGCACTAAGCCACATGCAAGCATGCAGAAATACCGTGGCACATGCATGTGAGTGGATTTTAAATCACATCAACATGTCTGCATGCAAGCATGCACCGGTAGCATGTATGTAAGTGAGCTTTTAAGTCCCATTAACATGTAAAAAAGAAAAATATAATCCCATTATGCAGTAGGAGTTGGCTGATCTTTTTTCCTTACGTGGGATGATCTAAATGATGATGGGAGTTTATTTAGTTTGGCTACCACATTTGTCATGCGGTTATAGATTTTTTTTAGTTCTATGAAATCGATAATTTTGCGCAGAGAGATATACCGCTGTTCCGCGGCAATGAGCGGGGACTCATCTAGTAATATTTAGGAACGGAGGGAGTACTATGTAAGGAGTTAGTTGTTGCACGGTGATAGTGTGAGGTGGGCCATGTAATCACTGAGCCTGCATGTTTTCACTGCTCTTGCACTCCTTTGCTGTAAGAATGGAGAAAATTGTAATCTACTACCTCCTTTCGCCGAAAGTGTGGGACATCTAGCAGTCCTACCACCTCAGTAATAAAGACCAATGAGCCATCAAATCACATAGACCCAGCAGAAAGTTGGACGGACGAAGCAACCATCACTCTTGCGCCAGTGAGAGGTCGCGTCCGCTCTGCCCGGGCATGAATGCGGCACCTATTCTTTGGAGCGACGCTGACCGTTTCGGGCGGGAAGCACGTGCGGGTGGTGGAGGGGCTTTGGGTGGGCTAGGCTGGCCAGGAGCGGGCGTGGCAGCTATCCGCATGTCCCTACCAGACACGCCCGGAAACGAGAGGATGCACCGACTCTCGCGGCTAAAATCATACACTACACACCATATCTCTGTAGGAGTAGGTCGATCTTTCACACTCTCTAACACACACATGCTGTTAAACACACACACGCACACGCACGCACCTTGGTCCTGTTGCACCTTCTAACGTGACTTATTACACCTAGACGGAGGGAGTAGTAAGTATATGATATACGGTGGCAAACTGACCTAAGTCGAATACAAGTGCCCAAAATTTGTGTGCATGTTATAATAAGGATTCACTTAAAATAGTACGTGAGCGAACAGAGGGATCAATTGGACAGTGTTCCCGAGCAGTAGCGAGATGTGTGAGGTAGTAAGATACACCGCTGGTGCTTTTAATTTTTCTTATTAATTTGTTTGTTTCACCCTTTGACTGGTGGGACCCAACGTACTACGTGGAGAGAGGTAAGGTGACTAAGGCTGCATTATTTCTGCACCACTGTGGATAGTCTTACCACCAAAGCCACATGACACGATTATGATTGAAATCCTAATGACTCCCACACACACACAAAAAAAACACGGCATGCCTGTCACACGAATGCAGGAATGTATAAAAGGTTATTTTCCTCTCTTTGAACATAACGGGAGGGTTGTGTAGCTGGTTAGCCTGTTCGCTCATCAAACTTGAGGTCTCGGGTTCGATAACTACACTTGAGCATAATTTTTGCCAGGAGGATTCTTTGACTGGTCAAAATGTTTTCTAGGGTTTGCACGCTTCACACTCTCTCTCCAGTATATATATACACACTAAAGCCTCAGCGCTTGTAGTTGCTCTCTTCACACTCTCTCGCCCTCTCCCATTGGAGCCTCAACACTTGCAGTTACTCTCTTCACACTCTCTCGCCCTCTCCAGATCTAAACAAGACTTCATTGGCCTCTCTCCCCCCTCACTGCTGCTCAAAGAGCCGATAGGATCCGTCCACCGGGAAGGGAATGAGGCTTAATGCTGTCGCCGTCGGCGAGGGAGGGAATCCACTACCGGCGCTGTTGTTCACTTTCCACCCAGCGGTGGCGCGGGAGGGCCTCCGACCCCTTCTTCTTGGCCGCCGTCCCATCGCCCACCGAACCATGCCCCAAGAACCTTAAGGTATATTTTACTTAAGGGTTGTTTCGTTCTAGGCCTAGCATTGCCTTACTTTGTCATACATTTTTGCCAAGCTTGCCTAAGGTTAGTTCATCAAAATGAAAGCCACAAGTTGGCAAGCCTAAGGGAATCTTGCCACACTTTTTGTGTGTATGTCATGTGGGACCCAAGTGTGGCTTACCAAAGGTGTGGCTAGAACCAAACACTTGCCTAAGTTGGTCAAACTTGCCTAACCTTAGGTGTGGCAATCTTTGGCAAAGTTAGTCACAAACCAAACAGCCCCTTACTCCACATGCATTGCTCTAGATGCATGTATACCATGAATCTAGGACGTGGTTCAAAGAGGAAAGGAGTGGGGGAAAGTAGTGGGAAAAGTTGTATATAGCATGAATCTAGGACATGGTTCAAAGAGGAAATGAAGGGGGAAAGTTGTATAGCATGAATCTAGGACGTGGTTCAAAGAGGAAAGGAATGGGGGAAAGTAGTGGGGAAAGTTGTATCGCATAAATCTAGGACGTGGTTCAAAGAGGAAAGGAAGGGGCGAAAGTACTAGTTCAAAAAGGAAAGGAAGGGACAAGGCTGTAGAGTTTGAGAAGGACTAGATTTGATGCGCTCACATAGGGAAAGGTGTCTAAAGATAACAAAACTGGGACCAACACAAATATGCTCCTTGGTTGTTTGTTCTTTATTGCAACAGACTGTGCATGACCACAGTACATCGGTAGATGCACATGGTGCTGGTGCGTCCACTGTCCCATGTGATAACCCACAAGTATAGGGGATCGCAACAGTTTTCGAGGGTAGAGTATTCAACCTAAATTTATTGATTCGACACAAGGGGAGCCAAAGAATATTCTCAAGTATTAGCAGCTGAGTTGTTAATTCAACCACACCTGGAAACTTAGTATCTGCAACAAAGTGTTTAGTAGCAAAGTAATATGATAGCGGTGGTAACGGTAACAAAAGTAAAGATAGCAAAAGTAATGTTTTTGGTATTTTGTAGTGATTGTAACAGTAGCAATGGAAAAGTAAGTAAGCGAGAACCAGTATATGGAAAAATCGTAGGCACCGGATTAGTGATGGATAATAATGCTGGATGCGGTTCGTCATGTAACAGTCATAACATAGGGTGACACAGAACTAGCTCCAATTCATCAATGTAATGTAGGCATGTATTCCAAATATAGTCATACGTGCTTATGGAAAAGAACTTGCATGACATCTTTTGTCCTACCCTCCCGTGGCAGAGGGGTCCTATTGGAAACTAAGGGATATTAAGGCCTCCTTTTAATAGAGAACCGGAACAAAGCATTAGCACATAGTGAATACATGAACTCCTCAAACTATGGTCATCACCGGGAGTGGTCCTGATTATTGTCACTTCGGGGTTGCCAGATCATAACACATAGTAGGTGACTATAGACTTGCAAGATAGGATCAAGAACTCACATATATTCATGAAAACATAATAGGTTCAGATCTGAAATCATGGCACTCGGGCCCTAGTGACAAGCATTAAGCATAGCAAAGTCATAGCAACATCAATCTCAGAACATAGTGGATACTAGGGATCAAACCCTAACAAAACTAACTCGATTACATGATAAATGTCATCCAACCCATCACCGTCCAGCAAGCCTACGATGGAATTACTCACGCACGGCGGTGAGCATCATGAAATTGGTGATGGAGGATGGTTGATGATGACGACGACGACGAATCCCCCTCCCCGGAGCCCCGAACGGACTCCAGATCAGCCCTCCCGAGAGAGATTAGGGCTTGGCGGCGGCTCCATATCGTAAAATGCGATGATTTCTTCTCTCCGATTTTTTTCTCCCCGAAAGCCAATATATGGAGTTGGAGTTGGCGTCGGAGGGCTTCCAGGGGGCCCATCAGGTAGGGGGCGCGCCCAGGCCCCCTGGTCTTCATCTTTGGCAAGGATTATTTATTATTTATCCTAAGATATTCCGTGGAGTTTCAGGTCATTCCGAGAACTTTTGTTTTCTGCACATAAAACAACATCATGGCAATTCTGCTGAAAACAGCGTCAGTCCGGGTTAGTTCCATTCAAATCATACAAGTTAGAGTCCAAAACAAGGGCAAAAGTGTTTGGAAAAGTAGAGACGATGGAGACGTATCAACTCCCCCAAGCTTAAACCCTTGCTTGTCCTCAAGCAATTCAGTTGACAAACTGAAAGAGAAAAAATAAAAACTTTTACAAACTCTGTTTGCTCTTGTTGTTGTAAGATGAAAAGCCAGCATTCAAGTTTCAGAAAATATTATGAACTAACCATACTAACAATAACACATAGGTCTCACAATTACTCATATCAATAGCATAATCAGCTAGCGAGCCATAATAATAAAACTCGGATGACAACACTTTCTCAAAATAATCATAACATGATATAACAAAATGGTATCTCGCTAGCCCTTTCTGAGACTGCAAAACATAAATGCAGAGCACCTTTAAAGATCAAGGACTGACTAAACATTGTAATTCATGGTAAAAAAGATCCAGTCAAGTCATACCCAATATAAACCAATAATAATGAATGCAAACGACAGTGTGCTCTCCAGCGGGTGCTTTTAATAAGAAGGGTGATGACTGAACATAAAAGTAAATAGATAAGCCCTTCGCAGAGGGAAGCAGGGATTTGTAGAGGTGCCAGAGCTCGATTTTAAAATAGAGATTGAATAACATTTTGAGCGGCATACTTTTGCTGTCAACACAACAACTATGAGATGGCTGTATCTTCCATACTACATGCATTATAGGCAGTTCCCAAACAGAATGGTAAAGGTTTATACTCCCCCAACCACCAACAAGCATCAATCCATGGCTTGCTCGAAACAACGAGTGCCTCCAACATACAACAGCCCTGGGGGAGTTTTGTTTAATTATTTTGATTTGCTTTGATCTTTTTGGATCATGGGACTGGGCATCCCGGTCACCGGCCCCTTCTTGTGAATGAGGAGCGGAGTCCACTCCTCTTGAGAATAACCCACCTAGCATGGAAGATATAGGCAGCCCTAGTTGAAACATGAGCTGCTCGAGCATACAAAACATGATTTTATTTGAAGGTTTAGAGTTTGGCACATACAAATTTACTTGGAACGGCAGGTAAATACTGCATATAGGTAGGTATAGTGGACTCATATGGAACAACTTTGGGGTTTAAGGAATTTGGATGCACAAGCAGTATTCCTGCTTAGTACAGGTGAAGGCTAGCAAAAGACTGGGAAGCGACCAACTGAGAGAGCGACAACAGTCGTAAACATGCATTAAAATTAATTCACACCGAGTACAAGCATGAGTAGGATATAATCTGCCATGAACATAAATATCATGAAGGCTAGGTTGATTTGATTCAACTATATGCGTGAACATGTGCCAAGTCTAGTCACTCAATTCATTTAAAGGAGGATACCATCCCATCATACCACATCATAATCATTCTAATAGCATGTTGGCATGCAAGGTAAACCATTACAACTCATAGCTAATCAAGCATGGCACAAGCAACTATAATATCTAAATGTCATTGCAAATATGTTTACTTCATAATAGCTTACTCAGGAATGATGAATCATCATATTTACAAAAACAAAAGAGGTCAAGTTCATACCAGCTTTTCTCATCCCAATAAGTCCATCATATATCATCATTATTGCCTTTCACTTGCATGACCGAATGATGTGAATAATAATAAGAGTGCACGTGCATTGGACTAAGCTGGAATCTGCGAGCATTCAATAAACAGGAGAAGACAGGGCAATATGGGCTCTTGGTTAAATCAACAATGATGCATATAAGAGGCACTTCAACAATTTAATCATGGTCTTCTCATACTGACCCCCAAAGAAATAAAAAGAAATAAAAACTATTTGCACGGGAAAGCTCCCAACAAGCAAAAGAAGAACGGGAAATATTTTTGGGTTTTCTTTTTAATTACTACAACAAAGAGATAAACCACTGAATTTTTTTGTTTTTTCTTAAGGTTTATTAAACACACAAGAAGAAAGCAGGAAAAAGAAAATAAACTAGCATGGATATTACAGCGAAAGAGTATGAGCACCGACATCTAGCAATGAGTGTGTGTGAACATGAATGTAATGTCGGTGGGAAATACGTACTCCTCCAAGCTTAGGCTTTTGGCCTAAGTTGGTCTATTGCCAGGGATAGCCTGGCGGATACCCGTAGGTGAAGCTGGGGTCGTACTGCGATGAAGAAGACTCTGACTGCCACTGGCTGGCAACCACCTCTGGATCCCAAGAATAAACAGACTGTCGTGGAGGCTCATCTTGTGGCTCCGGTTCCGGGGCTGGTGTAGGATTCCGATAGGCTTGAACGGCCACCCACAGAACGATGTGAGGACCTGTAGACAAATTAAACAAAGAAGGAGCAGGCAAAGTAATAGTCTCAGGGTGATGTTTATCAAAGTATAATTTATATTTGATCTCCCCTTCACGACTCTTAACAAGAAAGTCATGCGCTAGCATACTCTTATAATCTAAATATGCACGGGGCAATGATGTTTCTTCTTTCTCCTCATGCCTAATAGGTATTTCAAAATATTCAGCTAGGCGCGAAGCATAAATGTCTCCAAAGATAGGGCCCTTAGTATGGTTCAGACTTAACCGTCTAGCAACAATTCCACCCATACTAAAAGAGTTATTGAGGTATAAACCATGGAACAAAATAATAATATCAGGAACACTAAGGTTTCCACAGTTCCCGCGTCCAATCAAGCAACGACTAGCAAATAAAGCAAAGTAGCGTAAAACAGGAAAATGTATGCTAGTAATCCTTGCATCAGAAACCTTCCTGGTTTCTCCCACAGTGATAGTGTTAATAAAAGCTTCTACTTCGTTACGGTGTGGTTCATCCAAGGTGCCCTCAAAGGGTATTTTGCAAACCTCGCAAAATTCAGCTAATGGCATCTCCTTAACAACGTCATATAAATGAAACTCTACTGATGGAGGTGATTTCTTAGGGAAAAAGTAGAAGTTTTGCACAAAAGTATTTGTGAGTAAGAGATAATGATGACGTTGGTCGCGGAGGAAGTCGGTGAGCCAGCATTCTCAATCAATAAATAGAAATCTTCGTAAATCCCGGCTCTCCTCAAGAAGTCATCGGAAGGCCATTCACACGGCCGGACCTCCGTGGTGCGAGGAAAATTAAATTTGGGCTTCTGCTCTTCTTCCTTTTGTTTTTCCTTCGAGCTTCGGCTCGACGAGCCCCTCAAAAGTCTCTTCATTATTTTCAAGGAACAATCTCCCAAGCAGTTTTGCGAGAGGTGCTTTGAGCAAGGAGATCAAAAAACACAGCAACAGGGGCTGGAACTCGTGCTTGAGTTGGTTTTTCGTGTTTGTGTGAGGCAGAGGAAGAAGATGGGTGCAGGGATAAGTGGAGGAGGGCCACCATGGGCCCCACGAGGCAGGGGGGTGCGCCCAGGGGGGTAGGGCGCGCCCTCCACCCTCGTGGCCAGCAGCTCTCCCCGCGGTAATTTTTGCACAGTAAATCCTCAAATATTCTCGAAAAAATTATATTAAATTGGCATGACATTCTGAGGACTTTTATTTTCGGGATATTTTTATATTGCACGGATAAGTCAAGAAACAGACAGAAAAAAAATACTATTTTACTTTATTTTTACTAAATAACAGAAAATATAAAGAGGGTACAGAAGGTTGTGCTTCTAGTTTCATCCATCTCGTGATCATCAAAATGAACCCACTAACAAGGTTGATCAAGTCTTGTTAACAAACTCATTCCGAATAACACAGAATTGGAGAAATTTTGAATAACACTAAGTTACCTCAACGGGGATATGAAAATCCCCAACAATAAGAATATCATACTTTTTCTTGACAGTAGGGAGAGGAAATTCAAAACCTCCAAATATAATCGATTGAATTTTTCCAATAGAGTTGATACTATAAACTTGAGGTTGATTCCTCGGAAAGTGTACCGTGTGCTCATTACCATTAACATGAAAAGTGACATTGCCTTTGTTGCAATCAATAACAGCCCCTATAGTATTAAGGAAAGGTCTTCCAAGAATAATAGACATACTATCATCCTCGGGAATATCAAGAATAACAAAGTCCGTTAAAATGGTAACGTTCGCAACTACAACAGGTACATCCTCACAAATACCGACAGGTATAGCAGTTGATTTATTAGCCATTTGCAAAGATATTTCAGTAGGTGTCAACTTATTCAAGTCAAGTCTACTATATAAAGAGAGAGGAATAACACTAACACCGGCTCCAAGATCACATAAAGCAGTTTTAACATAATTTCTCTTAATGGAGCATGGTATAGTAGGTACTCCTGGATCTCCAAGTTTCTTTGGTATTCCACCCTTAAAAGTATAATTAGCAAGCATGGTGGAAATTTCATCTTCCGGTATCTTTCTTTTATTAGTAATGATATCCTTCATATACTTAGCATAAGGATTTGTTTTGAGCACATCAGTTAATCGCATACGCAAAAAGATGGGTCTAATCATTTCAGCAAAGCGCTCAAAATCCTCATCATCCTTTTTCTTGGATGGTTTCGGAGGAAAAGGCATGGGTTTCTGAACCCATGGTTCCCTTTCTTTACCATGTTTCCTAGCAACGAAGTCTCTTTTATCATAACGTTGATTCCTTGATTGTGGGTTATCAAGATCAACAGCAGGTTCAACTTCTACATCATTATCATTACTAGGTTGAGCATCATCATGAACATCATCATTAATATTTTCACTAGGTTCATGTTCATTACCAGATTGTGTTTCAGCATCAGACATAGAGATATCATTTGGATTCTCAGGTGGTTCAGCAATAGGTTCACTAGAAGTTTGCCAAGTCCTATCATTTTTCTTTTTCTTCCTTTTAGAAGAACTAGGTACATCAATATTATTTCTCTGAGAATCTTGCTCGATTCTCTTAGGGTGGCCTTCAGGATACAAAGGTTCCTGAGTCATTCTACCAGTTCTAGTAGCCACTCTAACAGCATAATCATTTTTCTTACTATTCATTTCATCAAGCACTTCTTTTTGAGCTTTAAGTACTTGTTCTACTTGAGTGGTAACCATAGAAGCATGTTTGCTAACAAGTTTAAGTTCACCTCTAATATTAGCCATAAAATCACCCAAGCATTTAATCATAAAGGTATTCTGTTTTAATTTTCTACCAAAATAAGCATTAAAGTCATCTTGCATAAACATAAAGTCATCAAACTCATCCAAGCACTGACTAGCAATTTTAGTAGGAGGGACTTCAGCTTTATCATATCTATAGAGAGAATTTACCTTTACTACCTGTGTCGAGATATCGGGATCAGGAGGTTCTTCAGTGAATAAGGAATTGAGATCATATACTTCTTCAACATGCGGTAAATGAAGACCGTGTATTTCTTCAATAGGAGGTAAATTCTTAACATCTTCAGCTTTAATACCTTTTTCTTTCATAGATTTCTTTGCCTCTTGCATATCTTCGGGACTGAGAAATAGAACACCTCTCTTCTTCGGAGTTGGTTTAGGAATAGGCTCAGTAATTGGCTCTGGAGCTGGCTCGGGAGTTGGCTCAGGAGGTGCCCAATTATTTTCATTTGTCAACATATTATTCAATACAATTTCAGCTTCATCCGGTGTTCTTTCCCTGAAAAGAGAACCAGCACAACTATCCAGGTAATCTCTGGAAGCATCAATTAGTCCATTATAAAAGATATCAAGTATTTCAGGTTTCTTAAGAGGATGATCAGGCAAAGCGTTAAGTAACTTGAGAAGCCTCCCCCAAGCTTGTGGGAGACTCTCTTCTTCAATTTGCACGAAGTTGTATATTTCCCTCAAAGCAACTTGTTTCTTATGAGCAGGGAAATATTTAGCAGAGAGGTAATAAATCATATCCTGGGGACTACGCACACAACCAGGATCAAGAGAATTAAACCATATCTTAGCATCACCCTTTAATGAGAACTGAAATATTTTGAGATATAAAGGTAGCGCGATCTCTCATCATTAGTAAACAGGGCAGCTATATCATTTAACTTAGTAAGATGTGCCACAACAGTTTCAGATTCATAGCCATAGAAAGGATCAGATTCAACCAAAGTAATTATATCTGGATCAACAGAAAATTCATAATAATCCTTATCGGGAACACAGATAGGTGAAGTAGCAAAAGCAGGGTCGGGTTTCATTCTATCTCTAAGAGATTCTTTACTCCATTTAAGTAGCAGCCTCTTAAGTTCCTATCTATCCTGGCAGGCAAAAATAGCTGTAGAAGATTCCGCATCAAAAAGATAACCCTCAGGAATAGCAGGCATATTCTCATCATCACTCTCATCATCGTATTCAGATTCAATAATTTCTCTTTCTCTAGACCTAGAAATCTGTTCATCAAGAAATTTACCAAGGGGCACAGTAGTATCAGGCATAGAAGTAGTTTCATCATAAGTATCACGCATAGCAGAAGTGGCATCATCAATAACATGCGACATATCGGAACGAATAGCAGAAGCAGGTTTATGTGTCGCTAGCTTACTCATAACAGAAGGTGAATCAAGTGCAGAGCTAGATGGCAGTTCCTTACCTCCCCTCGTAGTTGAGGGATAAATTGTTGTCTTAGCGTCTTTCAAGTTCTTCATAGTGTCCAGCAGATATAAATCCCAAGTGACTCAAACAATAGAGCTATGCTCCCCGGCAACGGCGCCAGAAAAAGGTCTTGATAACCCACAAGTATAGGGGATCGCAATAGTTTTTGAGGGTAGAGTATTCAACCCAAATTTATTGATTCGACACAAGGGGAGCCAAAGAATATTCTCAAGTATTACCAGCTGAGTTGTCAATTCAACCACAGCTGGAAACTTAGTATCTGCAATAAAGTGTTTAGTAGCAAAGTAATAGGATAGTGGTGGTAACGGTAACAAAAGTAAAGACAACAAAAGTAATGTTTTTGGTATTTTGTAGTGATTGTAACAGTAGCAACGGAAAAGTAAGTAAGCGAGAACCAGTATATAGAAAACTCGTAGGCACCAGATTAGTGATGGATAATTATGCCGGATGCGGTTCGTCATGTAACAGTCATAGCATAGGGTGACACAGAACTAGCTCCAATTCATCAATGTAATGTAGGCATGTATTCCGAATATAGTCATATGTGCTTATGGAAAAGAAATTGCATGACATCTTTTGTCCTACCCTCCCGTGGCAGCGGGGTCCTATTGGAAACTAAGGGATATAAAGGCCTCCTTTTAATAGAGAACCGGAACAAAGCATTAGCACATAGTGAATACATGAACTCCTCAAACTATGGTCATCACCAGGAGTGGTCCCGATTTTGTCACTTCGGGGTTGCCGGATCATAACACATAGTAGGTGACTATAGACTTGCAAGATAGGATCAAGAACTTACATATATTCATGAAAACATAATAGGTTTAGATCTGAAATCATGGCACTCGGGCCCTAGTGACAAGCATTAAGCATAGCAAAGTCATAGCAACATCAATCTCAGAACATAGTGGATGCTAGGGATCAAACCCTAACAAAACTAACTCGATTACATGATAAATCTCATCCAACCCATCACCGTCCAGCAAGCCTATGATGGAATTACTCACGCACGGCGGTGAGCATCATGAAATTGGTGATGGAGGATGGTTGATGATGACGACGACGACGAATCCCCTCTCCGGAGCCCCGAACGGACTCCAGATCAGCCCTCCCAAGAGAGATTAGGGCTTGGCGGCGGCTCCGTATCGTAAAACGCGATGATTTCGTCTCTCCGATTTTTTTCTCCCCGAAAGCCAATATATGGAGTTGCAGTTGGCGTCGGAGGGCTTCCAGGGCACCGAGGAGGGGGGGGGGGCCCCACCCTCGTGGACAGGGTGTGGGCCCCTTGGTCTTCATATTTGGCGAGGATTTTTATTATTTATTCTAAGATATTCCATGGAGTTTCAGGTCATTCCGAGAACTTTTGTTTTCTGCACATAAAACAACATCATGGCAATTCTGCTGAAAACAGCGTCCGTCCGGGTTAGTTCCATTCAAATCATACAAGTTAGAGTCCAAAACAAGGGCAAAAGTGTTTGGAAAAGTAGATACGACGGAGACGTATCACCGTGCAACTCATTAGCTGTTAATCTATGGCCCTGTTTTGTTAAAAACTCCCTAGTCCCTACCTACTTGGTTCCAGGGACTAAACATGGACTAGAGGTTATTAAATGACATGATAAAAGACCATGTTACCCCTAGTAATGAACTAATAGAAACAAGGTGCGATGCGTGGCAGGGGCAGCTGTTGGAAAAAGTCCAAAAAAGACTCCCTCGGGGTCTTCTTTCTTAGTCCCAAATGCCCACTTTTAGTCCCGAAAAGTCCCTCCTGTTTGGTTTAGATGTGACTGACACGAGGTTTTTTTTAGTCCTACACCAAAATGTCCCTGTAAACAAACACCCTCTAATAATGCCGCTGGAAAATTGATGCAATGCCACAGTTAAAAGCAAATTACATGTTTAACAAATTTTATTGTTAATATAATCTCTATGTTAATATTAATCAATGCCATCATTTGAGAAATGCTACTGTCTTGCTTTCTTTCCCATTTAGATAAGGTAGATGCTTCTTTTTGTTGGCTTCTGTGTCATCCATCGTTATTGACCACTAATTGTTTCCTTTGCACCTCTGTGTAAATAGGGTTATCTACTTCACCTCGTTGCCATTGTGACCTTTTGTTGCACTGCACAAAACACTTTTGTTTTAAGAGTGTTTTGTGCAGTTCAACCAAAATGTCACACCGACAACGTTGCTTGATTGCTTGATCTTAGTGGAACTGCACAAGGGGAGATCTTACTTCCTATCCGTTAAGGCAAATTTGGTTCAGATCTTCTTCTTGTGAGTTGTTTGAATTCCGCATCATGAGAGGTCAGTACTAGCCTTCTTTCACATGATTCTGCAGTGTGCTTTCATATGTTGTGCTACTTGTACGATAATGTTGCTTGATTTTAGTGAACTGCACAAATGGAGACAAGACTTCCAATCTGTATGTGCACCATAATAGCCCATTGAGGTAAGATAAGGATATTTCACAACTGCTGGCCTGTATTTTGCCACTTTCATCAGAAAATTAAGCTTAGTACTATACTTGTGCTCCCTAATTGACATGCCAAATCTTATATTGAAGGCGAAGCTTGTCTGTTATTAAACCAAGTGATGAAGGGGAAGAACAGGCGGAAGAAAAACAAAAATCAACTCCCGGTGCTGTAATGAAGCACTGGAACTGTGATGACACAAGTAATGATATAGTTTTTCATCTTAATTTATTGCTATGGCTGGAACGAGCAATTGTTTTGCCACTGATTTGATGCCATACGTAATTATCTCTACTTGTGCAAACATGGATCTTCTTTGAAGATACCATATATTTTAGTGGAACTACACAAGAAGATGTTGGAAACATTAAACTAATCGAGGAGTATATAGTAAGCATGGCCACCCCCGTAGATAGCAACAGATGGTTCCCGAGAAGTGCTTCATCTGTATGCTCTACACAATCAGCCTCCTGAAAAATGTTGGTACTCACCCACTGATTTCATCCATATGAATGAGCTTTGTCATCTCTATTGGTATTGTGCTACTGTTTAGATACTGTCATGAAAAAGTGGTATTGTCCTTGAGAAGTGCTTTATCTGTGTTGTTTTAAATATTTCCTTTCCTTTTTTTCGAGCAAACAGGGATCATCTTCCTCTGAAGAAGAATATGGAGTACGTGAAGTGACTAGTTCTGATTATGCCAGGATGAAGAAGCCCTGTCTATCTTCTCATCATAAGGAGCAATTGAAGGATGGTTACATTACTCCCCACAAGACCAAACTAACTTCAGCTCAGAAGGACTAACAAATCTCCATTTTTTTGCTGTGATGCATGAGTACAATGTTGTTCTAGGATTCTTTCTGGTGAGTTCCATTTTTCTAAAAGTGTGCTCTACATGGACCATGTATGTGCCTATTGAAACTGTCAATTCATAGTACAGTTTGCTTTATATTAATCACTTTTTTGTATTTGTGCAAACATGGGTGCTCAGTTTGATTTCAACGGGAACTGCACAAAATGTTCATGAATACATCGAATCATTCATTTCCACCACAAGAAAGGAGGTGCCCATAAGTTCAAGGCGTTGCAACATATAATGGCGAAATCATACAAGCTACGCGCGAATTTGGTTGACTTTGGTGGAACTGCACAAAAAGAACAACTGGTTTATTTAGCACGAGGTGCCATGTCAATGTTTGAACTGATGGCAAACCCTGCCCATTCCACAATCGTAGGCATTTGATATTTTGGAATGGGACAACCTTGTCAAATTTTGCTCATTGATTTTAGCAAGATATGCGTTTGATATTTTCGAATGGGACGCCCTTTGCTGTCAGCAGCGGCGATCAATTTTTTCTTTATTCTTTAGTTGTGAAGTAAATATTGCCTCTGACATGTGAGTCGCTGAGATGCATAATCATTTATTGTTTTGAATGTTCTCTATGAATTGCCAGGCCTGTGTGTTTGATTGCAATGTACAGAAACGCTAAAAAGCTGCTCAAACTCTTTGTACTCCTTCTGTTCCTTTTTACTTCGCACATTGTGAAAGTGCATACGTTTTTGTATATGATTGGTCAAAGTAGAGATACTTTGACTGCAGACAAAACTTGTATGCAGACTAGAAAGGGCTGGAGGGAGTACATGTGAAACTGCTACAAACGTGATGATCACCCTGGGAATAATGCTAGTACGTATTGTTTTGCATGTTCATCCAATGCCAGTGATACAGGAATTCAAACTAATCGAAATAAATTCATTCATACACGGTCGGATTTCATATAAACATGCCGGATTTCATTACATTTCATACATTCTTCAACTAAAAAGGGGTGTTTGTGGCCGCATGCATCTCCCAGATGTAGAGGCCGAGGGTCATCCTCCTTCTCGAAAAAAACTAAAAAGGGGTGCGCTGGAGGTATAATTAATTAACCGAAGCTACCCACCCGTGTCCCGCTGAGCCGAACAGAAGCTTTAGTGACTTAACTATATGTGCAGTTGCGTAACTGACATGTGGCCTGTTGGGCCCATGTGTCAGTCAGCCAACTGCACCAGCAGTTAAGTAGAAGCAGCGTTCTTCTCCGGCGCAGCTCTCCGACTCCACGTCGCCGCCAAGAAGCTAACCGGCCGTCAATGGTCAACCCGCCTAGCTTGGCTTCAATCGGAGGGTAGCAGCGGTGGCCTTACTTGGACCCGAGCAGCGGCGACCTACCGTGTTCTACTCTTCCTCGTTTTCTGTGTGGCGCGGCCTCGTTGGCAGCCGGGCGGGGCCTCGGCGGAGCCGGTGATGCCTCTGTCTCATTGCCGGCGGGCGGCGCCTCAGCGGAGCGGTGGAAATCCTCCCCCACGTTGCCGGCAGGGTGGGGCCTCGGCTAAGCCGGCGATGTCCTCTGCCTCGTTGTTGGTGGGCGGGGCCTCGGCGGAGCCGGCGGTGTCCTCTGCCTCATTGTTGGCGCCACGGGGCCTCGACGGAGCCGGCGGTGTCCTCTGCCTTATTGTTGGCGCCGCGGGGAGTCGGCGGAGCAGGGCGTCATCGACGCCAGCGGAGCGGGGACTCGTCGGAGCCGACATTGTCCTCTGCCTCGTCCTCGGTCTCGCCAAACAGTGCCTCGCCCGCTTCATCGCCCTCTTTGCTAGCCTCTTTGTAGGCGGCCACAGCCTCCACCACCCGCATGCGGTACCGCCAACGCTCGAGGCGGCCCTTGCGGGCGGAGCGTTACGAGTCGAGTAGCGCCTCCTGCTCCGCCCGCTCCACGGCGATCTGCTCCTCCGCCAGCAGGTGCTCCTGGAGGAGATGGTGGTTGTAGGCGGCATCGGCCTGCACCTCCCGGAACTGCTCCTCACGCATCTGCCTCACCCTGTCCATATATTGGGCACGGGCCTCGCCTATGGTCATGGTGCAATGCACCGGCGAGGATGGCGCGGAGGAGGGGGTTGGCGCCGGATCGTCGACTACCATGTTCTCCATTGGGACGTCGTCGTCCTCCGGCTGCCTGCCCGCCAGTCGGTCGGCAGCAATGGCTGCTATCTCCTTGTGGTCCGTCGTCCGCCTGTCCCGAAGAGCGCTGGAGCATGAGGAAGCCATGGTGGGCATTAGTGGTGTGGACAGGAGAAAGGGAACGGATGCGGATGACTGCGGCTATGGCCGGCGCAGCAGTTTATATAGCAATGTGGGCGGGCGGAGGGACGGACGTGTGGCGCCGGAGTAGCCACCTCGGCAACCGCGTATCATTAATGTGTGCGGCAGATGGACAGACAGATGACACTTGTGTCGTTTGAAGGCGGAGCAATCGCCTGCATCGGGAAGCGGGCCGGCCGGCGCTGACTGTTTCGGGCGGAAAGCGCGCGCGGGCGAGGAGATGACTTTACTTGGATAGGATGACAATGGGGACCCACCAGGTCCATAGCCTCACGTACGCAATATATATATATATATATATATAATTTATTTTGCTTCCTCCTGGTTTCCTGACATCACGGTCCCACACCATTGTCAACCTATGTACTCCCTCCTTTCCGGTTTATAGGGCTTATCTCAAAATCTTAGTTTTTCCATTTTATAAGGCTCAATTTGGTTGTTTTCCATCACATGTTCAGATTCCAAGGTGCATTAAATCATTGCATGCAAGTATTAAGAGAAAATTGACCAATGCATGTACTTTATGCATGCATGCATTGCAATTAATGCATTGATAAACATAATTTTTTGAGGATAACAAGAGCATTAATTAGGTGCTTTTGCAAAACTACAAAAAGTATTCCACCACTCGCCATCTATCTTGATTGGTGAGATTTTTGAATTGAGCATTATAAACCGGAAAGGAGGGAGTAGTCAATAAACGAGAGAATTGCACAAGAAGCGGCCGACAGCTGGGACCAAGCAGCTCGAGCAGTATTTGTGTTTTTGAGGTGTGAGCACTGCAGAGTTTTTTGATGTTTACCCCAGATATTAATTTTTCTCCTTTGAATAACAACGAAAACATCACTGCAGGTATTAACTGGGCGGGCTGTGGCCCGTCTAGCCGAGGCCAGATATCCAGCCCAGATATTATTTTTTTTCAAGCTGAAAATGGCTAGCCCAGCTATACTTTTTTTAGGAATACCCAGGCAAGGTCAAGTTGTTATTCTCCGCCCCGCTGAGCTGCAAATCTTTCCTAGGAGGGATGCATTAGGCTTAACAAGAAAATGGGCTTTAAGAAATAATAAATGGGATGTAATTATAAAAACTAGGTAGTAACTATAAAAAATGCACCAAACAGAGATTACTTTATAAAATGTTATTTTTGGAATATTGAAAATTTTAACTTCATTAATTGTTGCAAGTGGAATGTTTCGTTGGTTTTTTACGCAATATAAATTTATATTGAAATTGTATTTAATCTGACTAGAAATTTCGGGATAAAAATATTCGGATGCCATCAAAATGTGGGAAATTTTATTGAATTCTGTTTTGAACGGTTGGTTGAAATGGGCTGTACTTTTAACAAACTGCAAATGGGCTGTAGTAAATTCCATTAGAATTCAAAAATGGGCTACACATTCTTACAAATCTCAAATGGGCTATAAGTTCTCTGCCACACACTTCTGGCCTTACTAAGTTGATGCGTCCCCTAAAAAACAGAGTTGACGGGTATGCAAGGCTTTGTCAACTTATAGTCAACACGTGGTTCTAGCAGAAGTGGCCATTGGATGTCCATCCAACGGATGCCGTGCTTCTTCTTCAATCTCGGATATTCTAGCTTCACCCGCCCAGAAAATGATTCATCCCCCTGACATCTGGGGCGCACCGTTTTGGAAGCTGACCTGTGGGTCTACTAAGTTGACGTACCAAGGGCTTTTTCAAGTTAGTCAATATAAACGATTCTAGCTGTAGTGATCGTACGACGTCCATCCAACGGCCGTGGTGCTTCTTCAACCTCTGGTCTTCTTGCTCCAGCCGCCCAAAGCAGCGCCGGTCGTGCCGCCTGCTCCTGCCGCCCGTGGCCGGCTTTGCTTCCGCGGAGGCCTCACCGCCCCTACTACTCCCACCGCTGGCCAGGCCGTCCCTCCACTCACCCACACCCCCTGTTATTCTGCGGTGACGGCAGTGCAGTCGAACCAGTGAACCCTCGTACTCCTCTCCGCGTGTGCATCCACTGCCGCATCTTCCCCGGCTCCGCGTCATCCCCTTCCTAGGCCTCGCCATCATCCACCGCCATGGTGCTCTCGGCGCGACGTGGTCAACGTGGTCAAGGAACGACTTCCATCGGACGTGGACTGTACGTGGAGAGGCTGACAGCTGGGTCCACGGCAGCCGCAAGGAAGTGCCTCCTTATTACGCGCAAAATAATTATTCCTCCACCTGACAGCGGGGACCCACCAAACGGGCCACCGTATTTCGCGAAAAAAATGATTCGCCCCCTGACTGCTGGGACCCACAGCTACATCTTCGCACGCAAGGAAGTGCGTCCGAAAAAAATGATTCGCCCCCCTGACTGCTGGGACCCACCAGCTACATCTTCGCACGCAAGGAAGTGCGTCCAAAAAAAATGATTCACCCCCCGACTGTTGGGACCCACCAGCTACACCTTCGCATGCAAGGAAGTGCGTCCAGGCAAAAAAAAAAACGATTCGCCCCCCTGACTGCTGGGACTCAGCAGCTACACCTTCGCACGCAAGGAAGTGCGTTCGGGCAAAAAAAATGATTCGCCCCCTGACTGCTGGGACCCAGCAGCTACACCTTCGCACGCAAGGAAGTGCGTCCGGGCAAAAAAAAACGATTCGCCCCCCTGACAGCTGGGACCCACCAGCTACATCTTCGCCAGCAAGGAAGTGCATGACAGTCGGGACCCACCTGGTCGAAGCGTACGTAGTGTTGTCATCCTGGTCGCGAACGTGTACGTACATACTGGTCGATGTAGAGGCGCGCACGTGTCGTAGTAGAGGCGCACACATGTCGTAGTAGAGGCGCGCACGTAGCATGTACACGTACGTACAACGGCCAGGGTGCAAGAAAGAAAATACGGCCACGTATGTGTACATACGGGCGGGGTCTCGAACGCCTAGTCGCGCATACATATGGCGAGGGCTCGTGTTCATGGGGAGGCAACAGAATGCGTCGTGTTCATGGGGAGGCAACGGTATGCGTCGTGTTCATGGGGAGGCAACGGAATGTGTCGTGTTCATCGGGAGGCAACGGAACGCGTGGGAGCCAACCGGCTGGGTCGGAACGGAATGCGTGGTCGTGTTCATCAGGAGGGCTTGGACGGAACAGGCGATGGAAACGAGGCCTGGCGTACCGCACAACAGAGGAAACGGACCTCCTACATTCGGAACGGGGTCCTGTTGATCGGGAGGGGTGTGGCGTACCGCAAAATGGAGGAAACGGACCTCCTACGGTCGAAACAAGGGTCCTGTTGATCGGGAGGGGTGTGGCGTACCGCAAAACGGACCAAACGGACCTCCTACGGTCGAAACGGGGGTCCTGTTGATCGGGAGGGGTGTGGCGTACCGCAGAACAGACGAAACAGACTTGTGTTGGAGCGCTACAGTCGAAATGGGGGGGGGTGTGGCGTAGCGCAAAACGAGACTCCACGGGATACTGTTCATCTCCACCGTCGACCTCCTCCAGCCTCCACGGGCTACCGTCGACCTCCTCCAGCCTCCACGGGCCTCCACTGCGTGCTACTCCACCAGCTACAACCACCCCTCCACCGTCTACTGTTCATCCAGCCCTCCACCGTCTACTATTCATCCAGCCCTCCACACCACGGGGTCCTGTTCAACCACCCCTCCACGGCCACCCCTCTACCGTGTACTGTTCATCCAGTCCTCCACACCACGGGTTCCTGTTCATCCAGAGGCAACGCCACTGCTCACTGTTCATCCAACCCCCCCCCCCCCCCCGCAATGCTCACTGTTCATCCAATCGATCGGCTTCAGTTAGCAGTAGTAGCGAAGGAATCGCTCCATCGGGTTCAGTTAACAGCCATCGATCGATCGCTCGGGTTTAGTAACGCGTAGCCTGCAGTGCAATTGCTCGGGTTCAGTTAGAGCCCAACGCCTCGCTCGGGTTCAGTTAGAGCCAACGCCTCGCACACACGCACGTACGTGTACGAGAGAAACGCGCATCGCTCCGCCCCCGACCTCCCACCGTAACCGGCAACTCCCCAAAATTTTTCTCCCCCTGCTTCTACCATGGTTTTTTCCGTCATGGACGGCCCTAAGAATGTCATGCAGCTGCGTCTCCGGCCCGCCCAGGATGAAAAGCCCATTTTCTGTCATGATTTTTTGTCATAGAAGTAGGAGCCCACCACATCTATGATGATACCGGGTTTTGTCACAATTATCATCATAGAAGTGTCATATGTATGACAGAATTTTTTTTCGTTCGGCCCAAAATGTCACGGATGTGTCTTTTTTTGTAGTGAAGTTTGGTAGGGCAGATGGCATCGCCGAGCCCACCACTGCGTCACGACCATAAGCTTTGCATGCGAAGACCACCTTTCCTCAGGATAAGATGTATTACTTGTCCCTTTTCAAATTGGCCACCGTGGGATCCTTGGGTGGCCCAAACCAGGGTAAACTGCCGTGTTCATCTTCTTCCCCGCTCATGTGAATCTGGCAGGCTAGGCTGTAGGGTGACGAGCTGGAAACTTGAGAGGTTGAGATCTTTGCACATGCCCCAGAGTTCGAACCTTTGTGGGTCTGGGGAGCCCTGAATCTGACATTTGGCGTGGCATGTAGGTGCGTGTCGAAGTCCTTCTTCCACCTCCGCTTTGCTTTCGCTCCGTCGCCCCCATGGCCAATGCACACTGTGTTCGCGCCGAGCGCCGGGCCGCTCATGTCACCCAGACGACACCCGTGGGCAACGGCGGTCCTCGCCGCTCTGCCTCCTCCGCGGCCAACGCTGCCGCTGCCCCTGCTGATCGCGAGCAACAGGACTCATTGCTGGCGCCTTCCGTGCAGCGTGATGGCTGCACTGCCACTCCATCACCCACTCCCGCCACAACGTCAACCTCCCACGCTCGTCGTGGGCCGGAAAACGCGCAGGCTGCGCTGCTCATGGCTCGCGAGATCGGTCGTTACCGCCCCGCGAACGACCTCTATGATGACTGGCTTGGTCGCATCGCCGAGCTCCACTACAAAAAAAGACACATCCGTGACATTTTAGGCCGAACGAATTTTGTTGTCATGCTTGTGACACTTCTATGGCGATAATTGTGACAAAACCCGGTATCATCATAGATGTGGTGGGCTCCTACTTCTATGACAAAAAATCGTGACAGAAAATGGGCTTTTCGTCCTGGGCGGGCCGGAGATGCAGCTGCATGACATTCTTTGGGCCGTCCATGATAGAAAAAACCGTGGTAGAAGCGAGGGTGAGGAAAATATCGGGGAGTTCCCGGTTACAGTGGGTGGTCGGGGGCCGAGCGATGCGCGTTTCTCTCGTACACGTACGCGCGTGGGTGCGAGGCATTGGGCTCTAACTGAACCCGAGCGAGGCATTTGCCTACTAAACCCGAGCGATTGCACTGCAGGCTACGCGTTACTGAACCCGAGCGATCGGTCGATCTAGATGTTAACTGAACCCGATCGAGCGATTCCTTCGCTACTGCTGCTAACTGAAGCTAATCGAACCTGCTACTTCGTGATGAACAATGAGCGTTGTTGGGGGGGGGGGGTTGGATGGACAGTTCCCGATGGGGGGTTGGATGAACAGGACCCCGTGGTAGTAGAGGACGTTGCCGCTAGATGAACAGGACCCCGATTGAGTAAGTTGGGGGTGGATGAATAGGACCCCGTGGAGGGTTGGTTGAATAGTAGCCGATGGAGGGCTGGATGAACAGTAGCCCGTGGAGGGGTGGTTGAACAGGACCCCATGAAGAGGGCTGGTTGAACAGTAGCCGGTGGAGGAACGGTGGAGGCTGGATGAACAGGAGCCCGTGGATGAACAGTCGCAGGTGGAGGCTGGAGGAAGTCGACGGTGGATGAACAGTAGCCCGTGGAGGCTGGAGGAGGTCAACGATGGAGATGAAAAGTAGCCCGTGGAGTCCCGTTTTGCGATACGACACACCCCTCCCGATGAACAGGACCCCCATTTCGACCGTAGCGCTCCAACACAAGCTCGTTTCCTCCGTTTTGCGGTACGCCACACCCCTCCCGATCAATAAGACCCCTTTCAACCGTAGGAGGTCCAAGAGAAGTCCGTTTCCTCTGTTTTACGGTACGCACTACTGCAGGATGCTGCTAACACAACACTACGATCAGAGACCCTTCAACAAAACTGTGTGCGATGCAATAATCGGAAACAGTGGTGTAAAATAACCGTAAAAAAGGTGCAAACCGTTTACGATGGCGGGCACATCAAACACGGTTCAGATTTTAGTTGCGTGTGCGGTGCTGGGCTTATGGTTGATCCATACGAACTAGTTGCGATTAGATAGAACAACAGAAACGGGCAGCCATATCAATGTGTGTGCGATATACGGCATATAGTTCGCTTCGATGAACTGTTTGCGATGATCAAGGTGAACACAAACGATTCGGCATAACAAGATGTGTGTGATACCCGGCAAACAGGTCGGTAATCAGAATTGTGTGCGATCATTATAGACAACCCATACAGTCTTTTTTGTGAATTGTGTGCTCGCCAGGCCACACAGTTCAACAAACCAACCTGTGGGCGATAATGTAGAAGATCTCTATCGAATAAGTATTACTAACCGTCTCCGATGAGATTGACAGGATAAACAGAGATAACAAATTAATATGAGCGAACATAAATAGAGATATGTACAGTCTGCTTAATTTAGTCCTTCTTCTTCTTCTTCTTCTTCTTCTTCTTCTTCTTCTTGTTGTTGTTGTTGTTGTTGTTGTTGTTGTTGTTGTTGTTGTTGGATGTCCCCGCGACATTGTCTTGGCGAGGACGCTTCTTGCTGCCGACGGTTGGCTTTTCATCGCCGCTGTTGTCTTCATCATCATTGCTGTCGTTGTCGTCCTCCTCCTTGTTCGACCATTCCTCCTCCTCCTCATCGTCGTCCTCTTCTCCGTCCTCCGATGGCTCCTCATCTGTCTGGTTGTCGTCTGACGACTCCACAAGCGGTGTCCCTCCCTTGAGCCGGATATAATCGAGGTTTGGGCTCGACGCCAAACTCATGGAAGATGAGCGGGATGATTCCGATGTTGACCTATCATTAGGCGCCAGACTGCTGGCTGAACTGTCATCCTCGCTGTTGCTCGACATGGGTGCAGAGTGTGTGCCAGTGTGTAGAGTGGCCTACCGGGGACGATGAAGATGGTGGAAACTTAAGCGAGGGTATGCAGAGAAGAGGAAATGCCAATTGAAGCGGGGGTTGACGTATTATGTAACCGCTGATATAATCAACCGCAATTATTTGTACCCAGTCGCTCCAAATTCCTGGGGATGCGCAAGAATCCTATTGGCTGGTTTATTTTTTCAGGACTAAAATAAGGAACGACTTTTGGGATTATGCACCGGTACCGGTACGAACGGAGTAGGATAGTTGGCAAGCAATACATTGAGCACTTCTTATTGATAAAGCCAGTAATAATCAAACTACAAAGGAAAAAAAAACAAAAACAAAGGAAAATATCTGCACGAATCTTCGCGTAACATCAATGGCATAGGACCTAGATGTGCATTACTTAGAGCACATCTAGATGTGCTTTAGCAATACTGTCAAACAAAACCCCTAATCATCATTGCAAACAACGCATAGAACATGGCTAATGCGACAACCACAACTACACATGTGCCGGAGTTTTGGTGCGACATATGCCAACGGGTGGCTTATCATGGTGGGGGATAGTAAGACGTCGCCGGTGCCAGGAGGCGGGATAAGGCGTAGACACGTACGCCGGTGGTATTTACCCAGGTTCGAGGCTATCCTAGGAGATAACACCCCTAGTCCTGCTCCACGGGGTCTCTGCATGATCACTTTCTCAACAAGTAGCTACAAGTTGCTCCTTGAGCTGTGTTCTAGAGGAGGAAGAAGGGCAAGGATAGCTCTCTCCTCTCTCTATGGGTGGTGGTGAGTGCTAAGAGTCTGAACCGTTTGCATGGGTGCCCTCGGGGGTTTATATAGGCATACCCCCTAGGGGTACAATGGTAATTCGGCTGGGTGTAGGCCCAGGCCGTTAGTGTCTGGTGTGGCCGGCTTCTCCGCCGGCAGCTGGGGCCCGCCGACTGGTGGGACCCACTGGCTATCTTGTATGGGGCTGACAGGTTGCGCCCAACGCTCATGGGTCTTGCTAGCTGTTCATCACTGTAGCCATGCTCCTAATGATGCTTGCTTTGTCGGGGAAGGCGTGGCTACAGTCCGCCGCCTGGCGGGCGCTCACTGTAGCCACTCCCCGTCTCTTCTGGTTTATGGCGCGCAAATCCCTAGGAAGGAGGCAGGCCGGCTATTGGGAGCCGGCACCACCCCATGCCAACTGGTCTGGGTATGCCGTCTTCTGGTATCTCACTGCCTGGTAGGACCCGCCGCCTGCGGGCCGTGCCGACAGCTCGTTGTGGGAGCATGGCCCCTCTGACTGGGGTGATGTCATGGCCAGCGTGGCAATAGTGTTGCGCCGGACTAGGGATGGCCGCCCGGTACGTCGCACTGTAGCCACGCCTGCTCCGGGATTCGGGGGCGGCAAGCCGTGCTGTAGCCACACCCCATCTCATTGCCGTTATGAGGATGCAAGCTTTGAGGGTGCTTGGAGCCGCCTACCAAGAGCCGGCCTCTCTGGAGGCCGTCTGCTAGGAGGCGGCCTGCTTCGTTGCTGTCTTCTGGGATCCTCCGGCTTAAGGTAGCCGGTCGCTTGGACCAGCCGTCCTAAAGAAGGCGATGGTCCTGCTTTGAAGCTTGAGGGGCACAGCCGGCCCCGATGTCTCGAAATGCTATGGGGGCAGATAAGGCTACCCATAGCCAATAACTTCGACAGTAGTCCCCGAAGCTGGTGGGTCACCGCGACTGATAAGGCGAGGTGTCCCTTCAGCTTCCTACTTCTGCATAGTTTCAATTGCTCATCTTGTCCGTCTTCTGGGATGCCGGCTGCTAGGAGTCGGATGCCACAGGCGGCCGCCTGGTAGATTATGAATCGTCGTGGCGGGAGCCATGTGGCAAGCTAGCCAGGTATCTAGGCCTGCCGCCCGCCGCGCGTGCGCCACGTGGCGTGAGCCACGCGACATGAGCCTTCCTGGCCGTCTTGCCAGCCCACGCGCGATGGGACGTCGCAGCAGGCCGGGCCTGCCACTCACGGGCCTCGGCACGCGCGCGGATCTGCTACGGCCAAGGAGGGCGGTTGGGATTCCCCGCACTTTTTCCACGCGCCATAAGCTGCGCGATAAACGTGGGATCATGGGGTCATGGGCGCAGTTAATCCCACGATCCCATGCCCCCACGCCCCCTCGGCTTTGCAGCCAGGGGCTATAAATAGGGGAGGAGCGGAGCGGCAAAGGCCTGCGCGCCCTCTTCTCCCCTACCGTCTCTTGCCTTTTCTTCTTCTCTGCCGCTGCACTTCGCACCCCGTCGAAGCGCCACCAGGGCTTGTCGTTGTCGCATTCGCGCTTCACCGAGGTGCTGCTGCGGCTCGCCGTCGCCTTTGAGCTTCTCCCCCTCAGGCCTTCTCTCTGCTTCACGGAGAGCTCGCGCGCTCGCCGCCGCCGCTCGTCTTCGTTGAGCTGGAGCCGTCATGGAGTGCTCTGGTGACTGGGACAGCTCCAACATCCACACAGATAATCTCACCTTCCTCCGCGACATGCAGCGGCTGCCCAACGCGGGCTACATTGAGACGCACGTGCCGCCCGCCAGGGAGATCTCGCGGGCGCCAGAGGAAGGCGAGCGCATCATCTTCCGCTCGCACTTCCTCCGTGGCTTTGTCCTGCCGGCGGGCGGCTTCCTCCACTCGTTTCTCTCCATCTACCGACTGCAGCCACACCACCTCACACCGAACACGGTTGTGCTGCTGTCGGTCTTCGTCACCCTCTGCGAGGGGTATCTTGGCATCCTCCCCACCCTCGAGCTGTGGGGAGCCTTCTTCTACACCAAACTCGGCACCTCCGCCAAGGAGGAGGTGGCTCAGTGCGGCGCTTTCGTCGCCGTGCGGCGTCCGGGTGCTAGGAATGCCTTCCCAGCAATCAAGCTGATTTGGTCGGTGAAGCTGTGGCAGAAGTCGTACGTCTACGTGAAGAACGTCAACCCGACAATCAACTTCATCAACTTGCCGGAATACGTGGCCAGGCTGCCTGCTGAGCCCCGCACCAACTGGGGCCTCAAACCGAAGCCGCTATCGCCCGACACCTCCGCCGCCATCGCCCGCCTCAAGGTGATGAAGGAGTCGGAGGGCCTCAGGGCGTCCGACTTGCTGCTTGCCTTCGTGGTGTGCCGAGTCCTCCCACTCCAAGGCCGGCCCCACACCATAGGCCAGCTGAGCGGGCACCGCGACCCATGCCGGATGTGCTCCAAGGAGATGTCGACTGCCGTGGTGGCCTATCTGGTGAATGAGATTGTCAATCTCAAGCTCGAGCCGGAAGGGTGGCGGTTCGGCAAGCGGCCGTACTCCCGCGCAGACCCGCCGCCTATGGTAAGTCATCTTCTTTTCTATTTTTCTTTTGTCGGGTTCTCTCTTGCTGGGTTCTCTCTTGCCGAGATCTGATCAGCCCGACCGTGGTGCAGGTCCTCCCCTCCCAGTTGGATGCCAATATTGACTACATGCCGGATCGGGAGGTGAGAGACGTGGTGGACCCCGACTTGGGGGTGGCCGCCCTGGAGGACGACGCCACAGGCGGTGGAGGTGGTCACTACAAAAAGATACACTTCCGTGATGATACGTGTTTGTCACAATAGGTCACGTTTTTTGTCATGCATGTACATCCATGACGATTTTGTGACAGAATCAAGATAGTCATACCTGTGCTGTCGTAGAAGTGTTCCATGACATTACCAAAATTATCATCACGGAAGTGTCCACTTCCATGATGATAAATAGCGTGTCACAGAAGTGCTTTCGTCAAGGGTGAACGACACGTGGCATCCACCGTAGTGGAACGCCGTTAAGCTATCGGGTCGGGTTTTGGATCCGATAACCCGTTAACAACCCCGACCAATGGGAAATTTCCACATGTAAAATTCTTATTGGCCGAACAAAACACGTGTCAGCTCATCAGTGGGTCAGATAGGCGCCTATGATATGTCGACACGTGCCACGGCCCACCACTGGCCCATTTAGCTTACAAAGCCGGCCCGTTTGACTTGGTCAAAAGTTAACGGGCTGGCCCATGAAAAGCATGTTAACGGTCTGTTTGCAAATAGCCCATTTTACGGCCTAGTAACTCATGACCTATTAGGCCCTAACGGAAATCGGCCCAACAACATCATGTGGGCCGTCGAATATAACACCAGCCCATTTCACTTTCGGCCCATGTATGGCCCACGACGTCTTTTGGCCCATATGAGGCCTTCGTATCTTTAGGCTCTTTAGAGGCCCACAGTGACTCTAGCCCATAATGAACAATAATTTTCTTTGTACCCATTAACGGCCCATGATTCACATGGGCCGTTTCCAGCCCGTGTTAGCCTTCGGCCTATTGACGGCCCATACGTTCTTAGGCTCCTTTCTGGCCCTCGATTACTTCCGGCCCGTTACTGGCCTTTTCCCCTAATGGGGCAAATTCGGCCCATGGCAAGAGTCGGCCCGTTTCTGGCCTGTTAACCTGTTGTGCCGTTTCCATCCCGTCCTATATTCTGGCCCATTAACGACCCGTTATGCCCGTGACAGAATTAAGCCTTTGCTGTCTTCCAGCCTGTTACCGGCCCGTTATCATGCTGGGCCGATACCAATTCAGCCCGTTTACGACCCATGTAGACCCATTTAAACGGCGGCCCGAGGCCCACTGATTCTACAGCCCTGTTGGAGGCCCATTTATCAACGGCCCGTAGGATACCCATGGATCCTACGGCACGTATATGGCCCATGGTTGTTGCGGCCACTAGCAAACCAGGGAAAAAGAAGACTAGGAAATAAATAAGGCCGAAACCAATGCTAGGCTATTAAGGCGATTGCAGAGATTACATCCACTCGGCATCAAAGATCGCCACCAGTGCAAATATAGGGAACACCCTACACTATAAAAAAATGGCTTGCTGTTTTCTTCAGTCGGTGGCTGCACGTTAAGAATAAATTTTGTATCGCACCAAAACAAATTACAACTATATAACAAAAGAAGGTTGGCATAAAACTTAACAGTCTAGCAGATAAATGCACCACCAGAAGTTCAGAAGCTCAGTTCATTTGACCTGACTGTTATGTTTTCATGTTGTATTGTCTGATGGAGCACCATAACCCTCGCCTTCATTTCTCCTAGGCTCCTGAACAACATAGCATATGTCTGATAGTTTGGATTCAAAACCATGCATATCTTGACGACATCGAACAATGTCTCTCCTTGTTTCACAAAGGGTCTCTATTAGGGAATGGACTTGTGTCTAGAGTGCAGATACAACATTGCTTTGAGCTTGCATATCTTGATCATGAGGCAGTTTGGACAAGATTGCCTTAACAACCAACCCAGTATTATGCAGGAACGTGCTTTTGGCACTGTTAGTGGACAGGTACTGACCCATTGCAGCAAGCGATGACATTGCGATTATAGTTGCCTCGCCACCTTCAAAAGGTGGTGGTTCCACCATTTTTTCCATAGCTCACTGAAAAGTTGAGTTTTTACATTAGTAGTACTAGAATAGAAGATATTAAGGAGGCAGCAAAACTAAACAAAATAGCTTTGGTCTATATACAGAACTTATTCTGGTGAACCCATGTAAAATATTAGTTGTATTTTATTGCAAAGTACATAATAAACCAGGTTCCAAACATATGACCATGTACCATCGCTAATGTATTGTCTATTTCTTCACATTGTATTAAGGGCTAAGGATAAAGAGACGAAGTTTATAATACGGTAAGCATAGTATGACATCATTCATATCACAAAACAACTGAGAATAGACAAACAGGCAATTGTAACATTGTGTGGGCAAGTCCAGCACGGAACTAGATTACGGGTCAAGATCAAAGGAACATCACTCCTCTCTTTTAAACCTTGTAAGGTGCAATGATACGCTAAGACAATTGTGTATAAAATTGAAAAGAGTAATAGACATTGGCTACAAACCATGCAGTTCAAGGCACAAGTTAGAGTAAGTAGTAGTTAAAAGGCATGAGGATTAAGGACTTACAACAACGGCTTTGACTGGTGTAGTCATGCCCTTCTTCTTGCTGGTGTGACAGTCCTTGAAGAATTCCACATCATTTAGTTCAGGTACTTTTTGGTCCTTGTGGTCTTTCCTCCGCATTTGGAACAAGTCAATATAGATCTGATAATATGGTACATCAAAAGAGTGAAACAACATCTAATTACAAGAGCCTCGCAGTGTGCAATATAGCTATGAGATCCTGTCGTCTGTTGGAATTTCACTTTCGTACGGTTGGCCTTGTTCTTTGAACAGTTCACCTACAAGAAGATAGATTTGTGTGGCACATGCGTAAATAGGACTTCAACATGTGATCTGATCACATATATATATAATGTACCTGATACTTCGGATCAGACTAGTGTTTAACGAGGCCCCTCTAGTCTTCATCCGATATATTTTCCACTGAAGATGTTTGGGAAAGTTCATTGTTAGCCTTGCCTTCAAAGTGAGTTTTCCTCAAGTTATACCGATACTGTCGCAAAGCAGACTTGAAAACATAGGTGCCAGCTTGTCTGGTTGCATCATCTTGGCTATCCAACTTGAACCTCATCTGTTGAAAATTATGGGAGTCTCATTATCAGCAACCTAGAAAGTATGGGCAGAGCAAGATGATATTACTAGTTTCCATACATAACCATACTTACAAATAAATGGTCGAGGAAGGTGTTGAACTGGGTTTCGTCTTTGTCATTCTTGTACTGAATCCATGTTGGGAGGATACGTACATGACACCTAACGGCAATCGCTGCCTCTGATACTAACTTGGCTGACTCTGTCGCATCACGTGGCCTTTTTAAACTGCCTCAAAACGGATCTCCATTCTTCCTCCTCTAGATTTAGTTAACCTATCGAGCATTATCCCTAATGTTTGTTTCCTCTTGCGCCTAGGTGCTAGTCCAACAACAAACATAGGAAGTGTTAGTGTACATCAAACTGTGAGACTACATATAAAGAAGCATGCAACTGTAACTTGGCTCCAGCAACTACCTTCTTGCTGTTGAAGACCACAAGGTTCATCTAATCTTGCCAACTCGTCTTGTGTCAAGAGTGCTTGGGAAGTAGTGTCAGGTGGCAAGGGAGCTTGGGAACATGTTGCTAGCTCAGTTAACGCACGAGTAACTCGTGCAGCTGGTAGTACTGTGGTAGGTGTTGCAAGAACTAGGGCTGTCTCTTCTTGTTTGGTGGCAACTATTTGTCTATGTTTGGCTTTTTTTGCAGTTTGTGTAGCATGGGATGCCCTGTTTGTAGAATTTTCCACTGGACTTTGACATTCTATTGCACCATCAGTACCAGCAGAATCTGCAGGATTCATCCGCTTCTCATTCCCTGCCATTCTATGTTTCTTCCTCTTTCTCTGTGCCATGTTAAGTCAAGCCGACAAGAAAAACAAATAACAATTTAGTTCTTCAGAAAAAATTGATGCGTGATGCAGACGAACTAAACTTTGATGTTAGACAACCACATGATAGGAGGATGTAATATGTACGAAAAATAGGATGGAAGAGATAACCAGAACTATGATGTGTAAACTAAGGAGAAGACATTTCACCAAATTAGAAGCAATGCAATGGAAGGTAGACACCATATGAAAGATGCTACAAATATCGCTCTGCCAAGTTAACAGTGTCTCATCATAAATGGCGTTTAAACAAATGTGAAGCAGTACAAGAAATAAATCATATGCAAGATGCAAACAACATCACACTACCAAGTTAGAGGTCTCTCGTCATTAGTGCCATTGCATATTCACATCATTGCATATTCACAGCTTATGATGTGTAAACTAAGGAGAAGGCATTTCAACAAATTAGAAGCAACGAAAGCTAGACACCATATGAAAGATGCAACGAATATCACTCTACCAAGTTAAAACTGTCTCGTTATAAGTACCATTTCAACAAATTAGTAGTACAAGCTAGAAAAGAATGCGAGATGTAACCTATATCACACTCCAAAGTCAAATGTGTCGTATGATAAGTGATTGTTGCAGGTTACACAACAGTAGTAATTTGATGTAAGAACATGGTGTGATAGACAGATATTGTATGTTCTAGAAACAGGAACACGTGTCTTATTCAAGTATAATGTGTAAAGTAAGCAGATGGAATTCAACAAAATTAGAAGCAATACAAGCTAGACATCACACATAATATGCAACCACATATAACAGTGCCAAGTTAGAGGGAGCACCGGTGATGGTGCACTAGGGGAGACGTGCTCATCATAAACACGGCTTTGTTGAGTGTCTATGCATGTGTTGTCTTGGAAATCATCTTGGGGGGGTGGAGGAGTAGAAATTGTAGAGGCCCTCCGTTTGGAAGGAGCACCTTTATCCAATGCCTTGCTAACTTCCTTCCACTTTATTGATTTTGAATTGTCAAGTAAAACCGACAAGAAAAATCAATAAAATTCTCTCTTCAAAACCCATTCATGCATGATACTGAGAATCACTACTTTGATGTAAGGCAAACACATGATACCAGGATGGAATATGTATGAAAAACAGGACGGCATGGCATGTTCACAACTGTTTGTGTAAACTAAGCAAAAACCATTCCAACAAATAAGAAGCAATGCAAGCTAGACACCACATGAAAGATGCAACCAATATGACTCTGCCAAGTTAAAAGCGTCCCATCATAAATGGAATTTCAACAAATTAGAAGCAGCGCATGCTATAAATCATATGAAAGATGCAACTAATATCACACTGCATATACTAAAGGTGTCTCGTCAAATTGATTGATGCAGGATACAAAAAAACAATAGTTTTATGTAAGGACATGCTTAATAGATAGATGTACTATGTACTAAATACAGGAAGGCATGTCACATTAACAGGTATAATGTATAAGCTAAGCAGACTAGCACATGCAGTTTAACCAGATTGGAAGAATTACAATCTAGACACCATATGCAACATGCAACCACATATCACGCTGCCAAGTTAGAGCAAGCACCTGCGATGCTAGTGTAGGGGAAATGCGGTAATCAACTACAGAGCTACGTTCACTATCTTCATCTAGCCTTGCTGTTTCTTGAGAATCATGTCGGGAGGCTGACGCTGCATTCTTTAAATGAGGATTAGTCCACTTGCCTGCCTGCCTCATCATAAGTGATTGATGAGGGATACCCAAGAACATTAGTTTGATTTAAGAACATGGTTAATACACAGATGTACTAGTATGTACCAAAAACAGAAAGGAATGTCATATTCAAAGGTATAATGTGTAAGCTAAGCAGATGCAATTTAACCAAATTGGAAGCAATACAAGCTAGACATCCGGCTGGAGTGGTGAGCATGATCATCTAGGACCTGAGAGCCTGGTGGGAGGTGGGCTGATTCGCCACCATCACGGCTTTTTAGTTGGCTTCCAGGTGACGCCTGTCTTTGCTGGGCTTGTCACTGGCTCGACCAGTGCCCTGACTAGCTATTTGTCTTCTGGTGCTCACGGGATGGTGGTTCATTTAAAAAATATATTTCCTTATCTTAATAAAGACCAACTTCGGCCTTTTGAATACAAGCTAGACACCATATGGAACATGCAACCACATATGACACCACAAAGTTAAAGCAAGCACCTGGGATGGTGGTTCATTGCGAGCGAGGTCATCAACTCTAGCTATGTTTACCGCCTCCATCTGCTGACACTACACCCTTTATAGCGTTGTAAAGTGCCATGCCTACCCGCGAAGAAAGCTGGCACAACTTCTCTCTTTTCTTTGCTGCGTCTCTCGAGGCAGACTTTGAAATACCCTTGCATAAAAACACTATAGTGAGAGTATGGGTGAAGTGTGTGCAGAACTAGTGCACTATAAAAGTAGCAGATAGCAAGTGGCTGAAAAATAAATGACAGGAGACATATGATAGCTCTACAACATTGCATGGAAAACACAATTAGATTCTACTCCGTATGATTTGTAATATATGAGCACAGGAAATGCAGGTACTCCTCTAGCACACCACCACAGGTGGTCATATCTAAGATAACAATCGACTAAAAATAAATAGGTCAGTCGAATTTTTAATGAACCGCCCGATCTATAAGGAATGGGCAGATGGCCTTCCCTACCTCCCGTCAGTCAATGTTGACGATCTTTCTTGAACCGGCAGCGACCAACGGCCCAGACCCCTGCCTCCGCCGCCCCGCCCTCCCCTCAACCTCACACCACCGCCGTGCTTGGCAGCGCCCCCAGGCCATCCCTTTAATCCCGGCCGACCTCCAGATCGGGTGCCAGTAGCTCTAGGCCCCACACGCCCCTAAGATAAACACCAAGGCATTCCTTCCCCGGCGTAATAGGCGTACTAGCGCCTGTTACGCCGGGTAATGCTTCCGTTAATTGGGAATCAATTGACCAGAAATTGAAATTCAGGGGGGTGACAGACCTCTAGCTAAGGTGAAATAGTATATGAGGAGAAACCTTGTGCATCGCGAGTTACTAGGAACATCTAGTATGAAGAAGAAGCGGTCAACAAGTGTCTTCTGTTGGATGAATACCGTGCAAGTAGACACGTAAGATTTGCACGAATAAGGGAAGAGGAGTACCCTTATCGGTTGCCAGTGTGGTCTCCATATGTCGCGGTGACCTCTTTTTTCTAGGGGAACCGATGTTTTGGAGAGCCATGGATCCTTGGACAAACCCATGGCCAAATTGTTGACTGTGTTGCCGTGGCCGTATATCGGCGGAGGGGAAGCAGATCCGAGGCGGCTGATAACCCACAAGTATAGGGGATCGCAACAGCTTTCGAGGGTAGAGTATTCAACCCTAATTTATTGATTCGACACAAGGGGAGCCAAAGAATATTCGTAAGTATTAGCAGTTGAGTTGTCAATTCAACCACACCTGGATAACTTAATATCCACAGCAAAGTATTTAGTAGCAAAGTAGTATGATAGTAATGGTAACAGTGATAGAAGTAACGATAGCAGTTTTGTAATAACAGAAAAGTAAATAAGCAAAGCACAATATGTGAAAAGCTCGTAGGCATTGGACCAGTGATGGATAATTATGTCGGATGCGATTCCTCATGTAATAGCTATAACATAGCGTGACACAGAACTAGCTCCAGTTCATCTATGTAATGTAGGCATGTATTCCGAATATAGTCATACGTGCTTATGGAAAAAAACTTGCATGACATCTTTTGTCCTACCCTCCCATGGCAGCGGGGTCCTAATGGAAACTAAGGGATATTAAGGCCTCCTTTTAATAGAGAACCGGACCAAAGCATTAGCACTTAGTGAATACATGAACTCCTCAAACTACGGTCATCACCGAGAAGTATCCCGATTATTGTCACTTCGGGGTTGTCGGATCATAACACATAATAGGTGACTATAGACTTGCAAGATAGGATCAAGAACTCACATATATTCATGAAAACATAATAGGTTCAGATCTGAAATCATGGCACTCGGGCCCTAGTGACAAGCATTAAGCATAGCAAAGTCATAGCAACATCAATCTCAGAACATAGTGGATACTAGGGATCAAACCCTAACAAAACTAACTTGATTACATGGTAAATCCCATCCAACCCATCACCGTCCAGCAAGCCTACAATGGAATTACTCACGCACGGCGATGAGCATCATGAAAGTGGTGATGGAGGATGGTTGATGATGACTACGGCGATGAATACCCCTCTCCGGAGTTCTGAACGGACTCCAGATCAGCCCTTCCGAGAGAGATTAGGGCTTGGCAGCGGCCCCGTATCGTAAAACGTGATGAAACTTTCTCTTCGATTTTTCTCTCCGCGAAACGGAATATATAGTGTTGGAGTTGAGGTCGTTGGAGCACCAGGGGGCCCACGAGACAGGGGGCGCACCCAGGGGGAGGGGGCGCGCCCCCCCACCCTCGTGGATAGGGTGTGGGCCCCCTGGCCTTGATTCTTTCATCATTATTTTTTATATTTTCCAAAAGTTATCTCTGTGGATGTGGATATTCAGGTCATTCCGAGAACTTTTGTTTTCTGCACAATAAACAACACCATGGCAGTTCTGCTAAAAACAGCGCCAGTCCGGGTTAGTTTCATTCATGCAAATTAGAGTCCAAAACAAGGGCAAAAGTGTTTGGAAAAGTAGATACGTTGGAGACGTATCAACTCCCCCAAGCTTAAACCTTTGCTTGTCCTCAAGCAATTCAGTTGATAAACTGAAAGTGATAAAGAAAAACTTTTACAAACTCTATTTGCTCTTGTCGTTGTAAATATGTAAAGCCAACATTCAACTTTTCAGCAAAGATTATGAACTAACCATATTCAAAATAACACTTAGGTCTCATATTCACTCATGTCAATAGCATAATCAGCTAGCGAGCAATAATAATAAATCTTGGATGACAACACTTTCTCAAAACAATCATAATATGATATAACATGATGGTATCTCGCTAGCCCTTTCTGAGACCGCAAAACATAAATGCAGAGCACCTTTAAAGATCAAGGACTGACTAAACATTGTAATTCATGGTAAAAGAGATCCAGTCAAGTCACACCCAATATAAACTAATAGTAATGCATGCAAATTACAGTGTGCTCTCCAGCGGGTGCTTTTTAATAAGAGGGTGATGACTCAACATATAAGTAAATAGATAGGCCCTTCGCAGAGGGAAGCAGGGATTTGTAGAGGTGCCAGAGCTCGATTTTAAAGTAGAGATGAATAACATTTTGAGCGGTATACTTTCACTGTCAACGCAACAACTATGAGATGGCGATATCTTCCATGCTACATACATTATAGGCGGTTCCCAAACAGAATGGTAAAAGTTTATACTCCCCCACCACCAACAAGCATTAATCCATGGCTTGCTCGAAACAACGAGTGCCTCCAACTAACAACAGCCCTGGACGAGTTTTGTTTAATTATTTTGATTTGCTTTGATCTTTTTGTTCATGGGACTGGGCATCCCGGTTACCAGCCATTTTCTCGTGAATGAGGAGCGGAGTCCATTCCTCTTGAGAATAACCCACCTAGCATGGAAGATACAGACAACTCTAGTTGAAACATCAGCTACTCGAGCATAAAAAACAGAATTTCATTTGAAGGTTTGGAGTTTGGCACATAAAAATTTACTTGGAATGGTGATACGTCTCCAACGTATCTATAATTTTTGATTGTTCCATGCTATTATATTACCCCTTTTGGATGTTTATGGGCTTTATTTTACACAATTATATCATTTTTGGGACTAACCTACTAACCGGAGGCCCAGCCCATATTGCTGTTTTTTTTGCCTATTTCAGTATTTCGAAGAAAAGGAATATCAAACGGAGTCCAAACGGAATGAAACCTTCGGGAGCGTGTGTCAGGACCGGATTTTCGGGATATCAATTTCCCAGAAAATGGCCCTTGTGCTCACCAGCCCCAGGATTACTGTTAGCTGGCGAGACACCAACTTGATACAGAAAACTCCAAGCAAAGTACAAATATGTAGTACAAGACCATTCTGGCCTGTGAGTACAACAAATGGTTTCTAGTGTCTGATGGCAGAAGCGGTTTGTGGATCATCAGCGTCTATGGGACTCCATTTCCCACAGGAACAGCTGACCTGGATAACTCCTATCTTCGTGAGGCTGCTATCACCATTGCTTACGTTCCGGGGCTGTCATCGCTAGGCTCCTCTCCATGCAAGAAATCTGGCCAAGACAATAGCCAGGGACAAGCCAGTGAGTACTTTGAATGTACTCGCAAACATTATGAACACGGGTATAATATAACAAATGATAATCATGCTCTGAAATAGTCTATGATCACAATGTCAGTCATGAAATAAAAATCCATGATGCACGCAAGCAGGTTGTTCATATAAAACATGAATATGTAATCAGAGAATAGAAATAGAATGCACCGATCGGGTGTCTGAAGCGACGCCTCGAAAGGATAATAATATAAATCATGCCTCAGTCGGGCGTCTGAGCGACACCACATAAAGGGCTTATAGGTAAAATAAGTAACAAACATGCCACAGTCGGGTGTCTGTGCGACACCACATAAAGGGCTTATAAAGTAAACAAATAACAAGCATGCCACAGTCGGGTGTCTGAGCGACACCACATAAAGGGCTTATAAAGCAAACAAATAACAAGCATGCCACAGTCGGGCATCTGAGCGACACCACATAAAGGGCTTATAAAGTAAACAAATAACAAGCATGCCACTATCGGGCGTCTGAGCGACACCACATAAAGGGCTTATAAAGTAAGCAAATAACAAGCATGCCACAGTCGGGCGTCTGAGCGACACCACATAAAGGGCTTATAAGAAAATAATCACCATGAATATCCAGGAGGTAGAACCGTCCCAGGGATACTCAATAATTCAAATAATATAATGGGTTAGTCCATAATGATAATAATCATAATCATCACGAGTCACAAGTCATGATCCATGTTTTGGTTTAGCAGTTTCTCCTCCGAAGACCGACACTAAGACCGACACTTGACCCATCCCAGACTGTAGTCCTTAACCATGGACACGACTATTCGAATAGATTTAATCTCTGCAGAGGGTGTACGCTTTACCCATGAGTAACAGATTCCTTTAGTCCATCGGGACTAATTCCGTCTACAGTCTTTTAATTGAAAACACACCTGACCCACACACACCAGCTTAACTTACCGGTGTCTGGAATCACCCACGACACCTGTCAAGCAAAACTCTAAGTGGGGAGGCTACAACCTCGCTTAGCATGGGATCAAATTTATACCACGCGCTACTAAGGGGTGCCCCCCTCTCGGTCCCCACCGGAAACACCCATGCCCCCGGACCAGGTGGCATGCCTACCGGATGCATCCGGTATCTTCCACCATGGCCTCTCTATACGTTGTGTGCTAGGAAGGGGTTGACAACTTACTGAACCATACCCTACGTGCTGTAGGGACAAGTGGCAGTACGAAACAAGTATGGGGGTTACTGGAACAAGAATCGATCTACGGCCGACTCAGGAGGTTTAAGTACTTCCTGCATGATTAGCACAACAAAAATGTTTCAACCAACAGACATAATCACCACTCATCATACCTTACTATGCCATATCGGACACAACCGTCTCAACAAAGACTGGAGACAAGCTCGTGTCTACCCAAGACAGAGGCTTTCCCGGATTCCTTCCGATAGGCATGAAAGGCATACGAGGGTGATTACTATCACCACGTATCAAATTTCAGTAGCACGGAATCATCAATATGCACTTATGAGTAAGTTCATATCATCACATAAAATAACGAGAACTCCGAGACAAGGAGTGTTGTAACCGTATCAAACGACACACAAAAATATTATGCCAGAGTTCAGAATGCTTGCCTTCAAATTGTGGAGAGGTAGGGTGCATTCCAAAACTTTTTGAAAGTTTTCTTCCCTCTCCAAAAATCCTATTTAAAAAATCGAATTAATACATAGTTTTAAAATAGTACAAAAAAGTTGTCTGAATTTTTTTCAAATAAATCTGAAAATAAACTAGACAATATTTGAGAGGTATAGGAAAAAGAACCAACTCATTTGGAGTTATATTTAAAAAGTTATAGCCAGTCAAAGTTTAGTCAAATTTCTGTTTTTTTAAATAAAACAGAAAAAGAAAAACGTTTCGAAATGAATACACGTTGAAGACGTACTTTGCATTTACGCCTCCACTTACGCCAGCGTGGACCGGTCCGTGGTCACTGACAGTGGGTCCAGGGGGCCCACTGGTCAGGTTTGACCGGTCGCCCCCGCCTCCTTCCTCCTCTGGCCAAACAGAGGCGGGGCTCCAACGATCAATGCCGGCGAACAGCGGCTCCCCGCGGGCTCCGGAGGGCAGGGATGGATCCGCCAGTCCAGGGCGGTCCTCCCGGTGGTCGTGGGGGTGGCGGGGATGAAGGGAGTCGCCGGCGGCGAGCTTCGCGGCGGCCGGTGGCTTCGGGAGATTTGGGGCTTTGGGCTACGGTGGTTCCCCGACGCAGCTGAGGGTTTGGGCGGCTCCGCATGGTTGAGGGGAGGAGGATGGTGGCTCTGGAGGGGCGGGGAGGCTCTGGTTGCGACTGAATGGACCAGAGGGCGGCGGCGGCTGTACTGGCCGGAGACGGGGAAGAAGGCTTCCCGCCGTCGCTGGCTTGCCGTGGGGTGCACTAGGGGGATGCACGAGGTTGCTTGAGGGTCGGACGAGCTCAGGGCCCCCCCTCCATTTATAGTGTAGCTAGGTCGGTTCCGCGGCCGTGGATAAGAACGCTGGCGAACCGTCGTTCTGTTGCAGCAGGGGGACATGGAGGCGACGAGCGCTTGCGGACGAGCTTGTGGATGAGCTAGGACTGCTCCAGAGGGCAGCTGGCGCACGCGTGTGGCTTGGGCGGCACCGTCCGTGGTAGGAGCCCACTGTGGCCGGCCGCTAGCCGCCGTGGCCGACCTGACGGCGGCGCTGTGGGGTTCCAGGGGCGGCCTGGCGTGCTCTGGTGAGTGGATGAGGACGGGCGTGGCTCTGCAGGTGGGCAAAGGCCAGGGGCCAGACGCGGCAACCCGTGCGCACGCACGTGCAAAACGCGCGCTCTGGGTGCGCCCAGCGCACGCATGCTACAGGCTCGACGCAATGCCAGAGCGTGCTAGAGGGCTAGGATGAGGCTGGTAGTTAACAGGCCTAGTTTAGGGTTAGCTAGGCGCTTAGTGGATAAGCTGGTTAGGCCAGGGGATCAAGTTCACAATGCAAACTAATAATCGTGCCAAATCTGGCTATGCACACCAAGTGTTTGACAAAATGCTAAGGGCTTCTAGGCGATTCTTGGGGTGGCCAAAATCTCCAGATCACAGTCTCTTTAGATGCTAAAGAGGCTGGCGAGGTTAGTTTGTCAAATATAGAAACTTGTTAGTGCAAGTTTTTGAGAAAACCAAAAATGGACAAAAACTAAAGGCTATCATTCCATGGACCAAAAACACTCCAATAGGTCCATTCTCCTGGGCTTAGGGGTTTTGTAGGGAGGACTATAAGAAGGAAAAATAATCAAGGGAAAAAGGGCAAGTTAAAATATGGTTGCAGTAGAAAATGCTAAACTGGACCAAAGAGCAAAAGAGGATGATTTGCTCAAAATTTTCAAAGAACAATAGTGGGTTTTTGCACATAGATGAATAATAAACTCCTACTGACATCCCCTAATTTTGGTGGATGTTTTAAAGAAATATTTAAATAGGCTGTAGTGCAAAAGTTCAATTGGACCAGATTTGAAAACTAGGGGTAGAGCTTAAAATCTCCAATGAATAAAAGATATTTTTGCATAATAGTGATTTAGGGGCATCATATGTCATCCCCAAATTTTGGTGAAAATTTTAAAAGCATTTATCAAATGGTTGTAGTGCAAAAGAGGCTCTAAAGCTTATAAAAATCATTTTTAAAGAAATAGGGCTCAGGGGAAAATAAATATGCAAATGAATCCACTGATAAAAGAATTGTTTTATTGAGAGAGTATATAAGTCCAACAATACTTTTTGAAAAGTTTTTACTTAGGCTAAAAACTCCATAATATCAAAGAAAAGAGAGGTTCTGAAATCAAAAGATAAACCCAGAAAATAAAATTTCAATTTCCTGGCAAAATTTTGATAAACAAAACATGGCTAAATTTTTGGGGTGTTACAGCGTGATTTTTGGAACGAACGTGATCTAGAGGACTTGGAGTGCAAGTCAAGAAGCTGCCGAGGAAGCCACGAGATAGGAGGTCGCGCCCCCCTATAGGGTGCACCCCCTATCTCGTGGGCCCCTCGGGCGGCCACCGACGTACTTCTTCCTCCTATATATACCTATGTCCCCCGGAAACATCTAGGAGCACCACGAGACACAATTTCCACCGCCGTAACCTTCTGTATCCACGAGATCTCATCTTGGAGCCTTCATCGGCACTCTGCCGGAGGGGGAATCGACCACGGAGGGCTTCTACATCAACATCCTTGCCCCTCCGATGAGTTGTGAGTAGTTTACCACAGACCTACGGGTGCATAGTTATTAGCTAGATGGCTTCTTCTCTCTTTTTGGATCTCAATACAATGTTCCCCCCTCTCTTGTGGAGATCTATTCGATGTAAACTCTTTTTGCGGTGTGTTTGTCGAGATCCGATGAATTGTGGGTTTATGATCAAGTTTATCTATGAATAATATTTGAATCTTCTCTGAATTCTTTTATGTATGATTGTGTTATCTTTGCAAGTCTCTTTGAATTATCAGTTTGGTTTGGCCTACTAGATTGATCTTTCTTTCCATGGGAGAAGTTCTTAGCTTTGGGTTCAATCTTGCGGTGTCCTTACCCAGTGACAGAAAGGGTTGCAAGGCACGTATTGTATTGTTGCCATCGAGGATAACAAGATGGGGTTTATATCATATTGCATGAGCTTATCCCTCTACATCATGTCATCTTGCTTAATGCGTTACTCTGTTCTTATGAACTTAATACTCTAGATGCAGGCAGGAGTTGGTCGATGTGTGGAGTAATAGTAGTAGATGCAGGCAGGAGTCGGACTACTTGTTATGGACGTGATGCCTATATACATGATCATGCCTAGATAATCTCATAATTATGCGCTTTTCTATCAATTGCTCGACAGTAATTTGTTCACCCACCGTAATACTTATGCTATCTTGAGAGAAGCCTCTAGTGAAAACTATGGCCCCCGGGTCTATCTCTTATCATATTTGCTTTTAATCTACTTTTATTTGCATCTTTACTTTTTGCATCTATATTATGAAATACCAAAAATATATTTATCTTATCATACTATCTTTATTAGATCTCACTTTCGCAAGTGGCCGTGAAGGGATTGACAACCCCTTTATTGCGTTGGTTGCGAGTTCTTAGTTTGTTTGTGTAGGTGCATGGGACTTTTGAGGAGCCTCCTACTGGATTGATACCTTGGTTCTCAAAACTAAGGGAAATACTTACGCTACACTTGCTGCATCACCCTCTCCTCTTCGAGGAAAACCAACGCAAGCTCAAGACGTAGCAAATGGCAGGTAGATACCGCATATAGGAAGGTATGGTGGACTCATATGGAATAACTTTGGGGTTTATGGAGTTTGGATGCACAAGCAATATTCCCGCTTAGTACAGGTGAAGGCTAGCAAAAGACTAGGAAGCGACCAACTGAGAGAGCAACAACGGTCATGAACATGCATTAAAATTAATTTACACCAAGTGCAAGCATGAGTAGGATATAATCCACCATGAACATAAATATCGTTAAGGCTACGTTGATTTGTTTTCAACTACATGCATGAACATGTGCCAAGTCGAGTCACTCAATTCACTCAAAGGAGGATACCATCCCATCATACCACATCATAATCATTTTAATAGCATGTTGGCACGCAAGGTAAACCATTATAAACTCATAGCTAATTAAGCATGGAATAAGCAACTATAATCTCTAAATGTCATTGCAAATATGTTTACCTCATAATAGGCTGAATCAGGAACGATGAACTCATCATATTTACAAAAACAAAAGAGGTCGAGTTCATACCAACTTCTCTCATCTCAATCAGTCCATCATATATCGTCATTATTGCCTTTCACTTGCACGACTGAACGGTGTGTATAATAATAATAGTGCATGTGCATTGGACTAAGCTGGAATCTGCAAGCATTCAACTCATGGGAGAAGACAAAGTAATATGGGATCTAAGTTAAATAAACAATCATGCATATGAGAGCCACTAAACATTTTCAATATGGTCTTCTACTCTCGACCCCCAAAGGAAAAAAGAGAAAATAAAACTATTTACACGGGAAAGCTCCCAACAAGTAAAAGAAGAACGAGAAATCTTTTTGGGTTTTCATTTTAATTACTACTACAAGCATGGAAATTAAACTAATTAATTTTTTTTGGTTTTTCTTAAGGTTTAACAAACACACAAGAAGAAAGCTAGAAGAATAAATTAAACTAGCATGGATAATACAATGAAAGAGTATAAGCACCGACAACTAGAATAGTGTGTGAACATGAATGTAAAGTCGGTGAGAAATACGTACTCCCCCAAGCTTAGGCTTTTGGCCTAAGTTGGTCTAATGCCAAGGATAGCCTGGCTGATATCCGAAGTTATAACTGGGGTCGTACTGAGATGCAGCAACCAATGCATCCTGAGCTGCGGCATGTTGACGAGCTACCTCCGCTCTCCCCTCGTGTTCGGCTGCCTCCTCCCTGGTAACAACATATCTTCGTTTTGCCTGGTAATCAAAAAGGGAAGGAGCAGGGAGAGTAACATGGACAACGCAACGTCTAACAAAGATTAGTCGATACTGGAGGAATTGTTCATTCCTCAAAAGAAAACGATGTCTGACCATCGCGTCATAATCTAAATAAGCGGGAGGCAACTCCATATCACCCTCTCGTGGAGATATACCAAGATAATTAGCAACATGGGTCACATAAATCCCTCCAAATAAATCTCCAGATATACCATTATTATGCAACCTTCGTGCAACTATTGCCCCCAAGTTGTAATCTTTATTACCTAACACAACACTCTTGAGGACACAAAGATCAGGGACACACATGTGACATGCTTCATCTTTACCATTAATGCATCTACCAATGAAGAGAGCAAAATAATGTATAGCAGGAAAGTGAATGCTCCCTATGGTAGCTTTTGCTATATCCCTAGATTCTCCCATTGTGATACTAGCAAGGAAGTCTTTATATTCAGATTTGTGGGGTTCATGAACATTGCCCCACTGCGGGAGTTTGCAAGCAGTAGTAAAATCTTCTAGGTCCATGGTATAAGATTCATCATAAATATCAAACAGGACACTCTAAGAATTACGCGAAGATGTAAATTTAAATCTTCTCACGAATGAATCAGTCAATAGGTAGTACTGAGGACACTTATCTTGTATGAAGTCCTCAAGATCGGCATTACGCACATATGCGTCAAATTCATCCTTGATGCCTGCATTAACCATAAACTCTTCTAATGGCCACTCACAAGCCCGCACTTTGGCTTCCCTTGGTGGTTCATTGTCTTGCTCACGCATAGCACGCCTAGGTCCTCTCTTAGTTGAGGAACCACCTTGGTACATTCTCCTGGACATATTTCTCTCCTCTGAAAAATTTCTGAATTTTTTAGTAACTTCAAAATAAAAGTGAATCAAACTAAACAAGATTGGTAGCAACTACTCCCACAAGTGCCTAGAGCCTATATCATGCATTAGAATTACTTGGGACCTCATAAATTTGGCATGCAAGCTCAAGAACAGGGTCACCTATGCAGCAAAAATTTGCAATGAATAAAGCACTAGAACAAAAACTAATTGGACCAATGGAGGAGTCACATACCAAGCAACAATCTCCCAAAACAGTTTTGTGAATGGAGCTTTGAGCAAGGAGATCGAAAATCGCAGCAAAATGAGCTAGAACTCGTGCTTGAGCTGGATGGGGATTTTTTTGGGAGGAAGATGGAGTGTGTGGGTGCAGGAATAAGTGGAGGGGGCCACCGTGGGCCCACGAGACAGGGGGTGCGACCTGGGGGTGTGGGCACGCCCTCCACTCTCGTGGCGAGGTGCTTGCCCCCCCTGCAGTGTTCTCGGTGCCTAAAATCCTCAAATATTCCATGAAAAATCATACCAAATTTGCAGGGCATTTGGAGCACTTTTATTTTCGGGATATTTTTTTTATTGCATGGATAATTTAGAAAACAGACAGATAATACTATTTTTGCTTTACTTATTTTAAATAACAGAAAGTAAAGAGAGGGTACAGAAGGTTGTGCCTTATAGTTTCATCCATCTCATGATCATCAAAATGAATCCACTAACAAGGTTGATCAAGTCTTGTTAACAAACTCATTCTGACTAACACGGAACCGGAGAAATTTCGAATAACACTAGGTTACCTCAACGTGGATATGAACATCCCCAACAATAAGAATATCATACTTTTTCTTGATAGTAGGAAGAGGAAATTCAAAACCTACAATAATGATAGTTGGAACTTTTCCAATAGAATTGACGCTATGAACTTGAGGTTGGTTCCTCGGAAAGTGTACCGTATGCTCATTACCATTGACATGAAAAGTGACATTGCCTTTGTTGCAATCAATAAGAGCCCCTGCAGTATTCAAAAAGGGTCTACCAAGGATAATCGACATACTATCATCCTCGGGAATATCAAGAATAACAAAGTCCTTTAAGATAGTGACATTTGCAACCACAACAGGCACATCCTCACAAATACCGACGGGTATAGCAGTTGATTTATCAGCCATTTGCAAAGCTATGTCAGTAGGTGTCAACTTATTCAATTCAAGTCCACGATATAAAGAAAGAGGCATAACACTAACACCGGCTCCAAGATCACATAAAGCAGTTTTAACATATTTTCTTTTAATGGAGCATGGTATAGTTGGTACCCATGTGTCTCCAAGTTTCTTTGGTATTCCACCTTTAAATGTATAATTAGCAAGCATGGTGGAAATTTCAGCCTCCGGTATCTTTCTTTTATTTGTAATGATATCCTTCATATATTTGGCATAAGGATTTAATTTAAGCATATCAGTTAAGCGCATATGTAAGAAGATAGGTCTAATCATTTCAGCAAAGCGCTCAAAATCCTCATCATCCTTTGTCTTGGATGGTTTAGGAGGAAAGGGCATGGGTTTCTGAACCCATGGTTCTATTTCTCTACCGTGCTTCCTAGCAACAAAATCTCTTTTATCATAACGTTGATTCTTTGATTGTGGGTTATCAAGATCAACAACAGGTTCAACCTCTACATCATTGTTATTGCTAGGTTGAGCATCAACATGAACATTATCATTAACATTATCACCAGGTTCATGTTCATCACCTGATTGTGTTTCAGCATCAAAAATAGAAATATCATTGGGATTCTCAGGTGTGTCTATAACAGGTTCACTAGAAGCATGCAAAGTCCTATCATTTTTCTTTTTCTTCTTTTTAGAAGAACTAGGTGCCTCTAAATTATTTCTCTGAGAATCTTGCTTGATTCTCTTAGGGTGGCCTTCAGGATACAAAGGTTCCTGAGTCATTCTACCCATTCTAGTAGCCACTCTAACAGCAAAGTCATGTTTATTATTTAATTCATCAAGCAAATCACTTTGAGCTTTAAGTACTTGCTCAGCTTGAGTGGTAATCATAGAAGCATATTTGCTAATGAGTTTAAGTTCACCTTTAACTCTAGCCATATAATCACTCAAGCGTCCAATCTCGAAAGCATTATTCTTTAATTCTCTACCAACATAAGCATTAAAACTTTCTTGTCTAGCCATAAAGTCATCAAATTCATCTAAGCAAGGGCTATGAAATTTAGTAGACGGGATTTCAACTTTATCATATCTATAGAGAGAGTTTACCTTTACTACCTGTGTCGGGTTATCAAGACAATGTGTTTCTTCAATAGGCGGTAAATTAAGACCATGTATTTCTTCAATAGGAGGTAAATTCTTAACATCTTCAGCTTTTATACCTTTTTCTTTCATTGATTTCTTTGCCTCTTGCATATCTTCAGGACTGAGAAATAGAACACCCCTCTTCTTCGGAGTTGGTTTAGGAATAGGCTTAGGAGTTGGCTCAAGAATTGGCTCAGGATGAGTCCAATTATTTTCATTAGTCAACATATTATTCATTAGTAATTAAGCTTGGTCGACTGTTCTTTCCCTAAAAACACAACCAGCACAACTATCCAAGTAGTCCTTGGAAGCATCAGTTAGTCCATTATAAAAGATATCAAGTATTTCATTTTTCTTAAGAGGATGATTACGCAAAGCATTAAGTAATCGGAGAAGCCTCCCCCAAGCTTGTGGGATACTCTCTTTTTCGATTTGCACGAAATTATATATTTCCCGCAAGACAGCTTGTTTCTTATGAGCAGGGAAATATTTAGCAGAGAAGTAATAAATCATATCCTGGGGACTACGCACACAACCAGGATCAAGAGAATTAAACCAAGTTTTAGCATCACCCTTTAATGAGAAAGTAAATATCTTAAGGATATAATAATAGCGAGACTTCTTATCATTAGTAAACAGGATGGCTATATCATTCAACTTGGTAAGATATGCCACAACAGTTTCAGATTCATAGCCATAAAAGGATCAGATTCAACCAAAGTAATTATCTCAGGATCAACAGAGAATTCATAATCCTTATCAGTAGCACAGATAGGTGACGTAGCAAAAGTGGGGTCATGTTTCATTCTAGCATTAAGAGATTGCTGCTTCCATTTTGCCAATAACTTCTTAAGATCATATCTATTATTGGAAGCAAAAATAGCTCTAGCAGCTTCTTCATCCATAACATAACCCTCAGGAACAACAAGCGATTCATAATTAGGGGGAGAACCTTCATCATCACTACCATCAATAATTTCATCTTCAACAGTTTTGTTCTCTCTAACCCTAGCAAGTTGTTCATCAAGAAATTCACCTAATGGCAAAATAGTATCAAGCACAGAAGTAGTTCCATCATAAGTATCATGCATAGCAGAAGTGGCATCATCAATAACATGCGACATATCAGAATTCAAAGCAGTAGCAGGTTTAGGTGTCGCAAGCTTACTCAAAACAGAAGGAGAATCTAGTGCAGAGCTAGATGGTAGTTCCTTACCTCCCCTCGTAGATGAGGGAAAAATCTTAGTTCTTTCGTCTTTCAAGTTCCTCATAGTGACCAGCTGATATAAATCCCAAGTGACTCAAAGAATAGAGCTATGCTCCCTGGCAACGGCGCCCGAAATTAGTCTTGATAACCCATAAGTATAGGGGATCACAACAGATTTCGAGGGTAGAGTATTCAACCCAAATTTATTGATTCAACACAAGGGGAGCCAAAGAATATTCTTAAGAATTAGCAGTTGAGTTGTCAATTCAACCACACCTGGATAACTTAATATCTGCAGCAAAGTATTTAGTAGCAAAGTAGTATGATAGTAATGGTAACAGTGATAAAAGTAACGATAGTAGTTTTGTAATAGTTGTAATAGTAGTAATGGAAAAGTAAATAAGCAAAGCACAATATGTGAAAAGCTCGTAGGCATTGGATCAGTGATGGATAATTATGTCGAATGTGATTCCTCATGTAATAGCTATAACATAGGGTGACACAGAACTAGCTCCAGTTCATCAATGTAATGTAGGCATGTATTCCGAATATAGTCATACGTGCTTATGGAAAAGAACTTGCATGACATATTTTGTCCTACCCTCCCATGGCAGCGGGGTCCTAATAGAAACTAAGGGATATTAAGGCCTCCTTTTAATAGAGAACCGGACCAAAGTATTAGCACTTAGTGAATACATGAACTCCTCAAACTACGGTCATCACCGAGAAGTATCCCAATTATTGTCACTTCGGGGTTGTCAGATCATAACACATAATAGGTGACTATAGACTTGCAAGATAGGATCAAGAACTCACATATATTCATGAAAACATAATAGGTTCAGATCTGAAATCATGGCACTCGGGCCCTAGTGACAAGCATTAAGCATAGCAAAGTCATAGAAACATCAATCTCAGAACATAGTGGATACTCAGGATCAAACCCTAACAAAACTAACTTGATTACATGGTAAATCTCATCCAACCCATCACCGTCCAGCAAGCCTACGATGGAATTACTCACGCACGGCGGTGAGCATCATGAAATTGGTGATGGAGGATGGTTGATGATGACGACGACGAATCCCCCTCTCCGGAGCCCCGAACGGACTCCAGATCAGCCCTCCCGAGAGAGATTAGGGCTTGGCGGCGGCTCCGTATCGTAAAACACCATGAAACTTTCTCTCCGATTGTTTTCTCCGCGAAACGGAATATATAGAGTTGGAGCTGAGGTCGGTGGAGCATCAAGGGGCCCACGAGACAGGGGCGCGCCCAGGGGGAGGGGGCGCGCCCCCACCCTCGTGGACAGGGTGTGGGCCCCCTGGCCTTGATTCTTTCGCTAATATTTTTTATATTTTCCAAAAGCTATCTCCGTGGATTTTCAGGTCATTCCGAGAACTTTTGTTTTCTGCACAATAAATAACACCATGGTAGTTCTGCTGAAAACAGCGTTAGTCCGGGTTAGTTTCATTCAAATCATGCAAATTAGAGTCCAAAACAACGGCAAAAGTGTTTGGAAAAGTAGATACGTTGGAGACGTATCAGCGGCGAAGGACGGCATAACAGGAACAGCTCCGGTGCGGTGGACGGTGGCGAAGTTGGAGCGGTAGCGGTGAGGCGCAGGACGACGTGGTTGAACTGGCTCGGGTACGGACGGCTCGGCCTCGGCTTCAACTACTAGCCGTGGAGGGCGTTGCGGTTGAGGTTGCGGTGGACGACGACATTAGGGTATCGGCTCCGGCGTGATGGAGGAGGGCGGCGGTTGATGGGTGGGACGGGTGGCGGACGGAGGACGCCGGGGTTTCGCGGCTAGTGGAGAGGTAGTTTTTGCACCCACGGAGTAGGAATGGGGAATCGTACGGGTGGGAGGGGGGGGAGGGGGGAGAACTATGTTTCGGTCTGGGATGCGCTTGTTTTTGGCTTTTTTGAAGAGAAGATGGGACGCGCTTGTTTGAAATTTGGGGAAAGTACAAACTTTGCCCCTCTCTTAAATTTCGGACCTACTGCAGGTCGGGGGTAGGATGGTAATCCCAGGTGTCCTAAATAGTGGGCGGGAGCGATTTTGGCCACGCGCATGTGTGCTTAGGCGGCCATTGTGTATGGATGTTTTTCAGAGGCAGTTGCGTGGCGTCTAGATGAGGCTACAAACCTACCCCGGTTTAGACCTTTGGATGTGGGCCGGTAGGTTTCACGGGTCGGAGTTATTAGAAAAGTAATTTCCTTGTACTACCAAACATTGGTCTCATGCGGTTCGGGCGAGTAGAGGCTCTTTTGGCGCTTCGTTCAAAATTTTGAAACACAAGCATTCACATTTAGAGTACTCTTGAACTATGAGGATTGACCAAAATAGACAACGTTATATTTGAACTTGTATGTTTGAAAACCTCATTAAATTATCCGCTTCTTTTTGAAATTTTGACACTTGAAAATCCTATAACTATGATTGCTTTGGAATGGAGGAGCTAAATTTGAATCTATTTTGTACATGACTACATATGCTATTATGTACAAAATTAGAGCAAAGATTGGTGCCCCCATAATTTAGGTATGATTTACAAATCCCATGATATCAAATTCAAATAATTGAATGGACTTCATGTTGAATTCGATTTTTTTAAACCACCTTAAGCTGAATTCAAATGTATCCTAGTTCATAGGTAGCTATTTATAATGTTCATTGTGTAACTTTCGGATGTGTAATGTGCTTTACACACACAATATGAACTATACTCACGTTTATATTCGATTGCTAAAGCGATGCATTTTCTAGAGTTCAAAATTCTAACTATGTGGATCAATTATGTCGAATAATAACATAGACATGCTCAAATTCGATAGAATCTAGATGTCTGATGGATCAATGACCGTTCCTTACGCGAATTGCAAATATCATGATCCCATCCTAATATTTGGATACAATTTATATCTTTAATCAATGTGTACAGCAGTCTTTTACGTGTAGTTTCACTCTCCATCGGTGGTCTCTCACACATGCTCACACACTCTCTCCCGAGGTGTATTTCTCGCACACATGCTCTAGATATAACCCTCCCTCCCTCTTGTAACCATTTACAACTGTTTTCACTAACCTTTATCACAAGCACTCTTCCTCCCGCAAGCATACACACACACAATCCCCATCGACCCTTTCTATATACATAGACCTGCCTACGTGTCTCCTGTACGCACATTATCTTTAGCCCTATCTCTCACGCATTGTCTCACACGTCTCTTCCTAATCGACGAGTATGATTCTAGCAGAGCATTCTGTAGGATGCCCCTTAAAGTTAGCTTGGATGAATAGTAATATCAGAGATAAAGGGGTTACCTTAGTCCGAGAACCTAGGGTTACAAATCCTAGCCGGCTTTGTCAGTGGACACAGAGTCCTTCACAGTTCTGCTATCTTTGTCTTGTACGACTTGTCATCCATGGGTCTCCCTAAATGCGTCACGGGCCGACCAATGTGGCGCAGGATGGAACCGAACGAAGGGCCTCACCTCGACCACCGGACCTCACGCGGTGAGACACCCTCTGCCCCCACGTCTCTTTATCTTCTCACACCCACACATACCAACACAAACACCACACAAAAAAAATTCTCCTGGTGCCTCTATCCCCTCCCCCCTTGCATATACACACTCAAGGGAATCGCTCGCCGTGACGTCATATTCGTCTCTCTCTCTAGACCACTCTCATTTCTCGTGCTATCTCCCCCCGCCCCCCGCTGGCCCTCTATCCATGCCTCTCTCGAATACGTAATACACACACATACCCCTGCCAAATGCATCAACTACACATTCACACATGTTACATCACGTACCCCATTGATCTAAAAAGCCCTTTCTTCACGTTTATTTCGCATACAACATTCCTTTTGAATGAAGTGTGGCCAAAAAATTATTTTAGAATTTCTATATATATACAACATTACAAAGTTATATGGAGGAGTACGAATGCTAATTTACATTGCATGGTTCCCACAATGATATTTATTCCGCACTATGAATTTGTATATTTCTATACTATATACAAAGTTAGTCATAATAAAGTGAAACGAAAAGCATCTCTCTCCATCACATACCCTCCCCCTACGCCCCTTTCACGTATGCACACAAACTATCTCCAGGTCCTCTAAAAGTAAGCCCCCCAGCACATTCACGCATGTTTCATCTTTCTCTCGCGATATATACAATGACGATCATTGTATTTGAAGCGAAAGCACGATACGTACATTGGACTTCAGAATCCACTCATTACGGTCACCATTTACGTTTAGTGGTTATTATACAGTCACGGGCTCACCGTACAACTCTGTATTTGCTCAAGACATGACTAGTTGACCAGTTAAACGCTCCACGTGGCACCTCTAGTGTTGCATCACATTATCTCACTACCATCGTGCCCACCTGTCGGCTTGTATCTGCTCTACATCTACACTCTTATAAAATACACTCTTATAAAAAACAGAGTTGGTGATGATGGTGTGCCTGCCATCCTGCAGTATAGGCCGTCCAATTTATATCTGACAGATAGGAAAGAAACTACGGCAATTTTGCAAAAAGGTACCCACACACCTCTCCACATTTGCAAATAAGGCCTTCCCTCGTTCATCCATTTCTCTAACAAGATAAACTAGTCATACAAATGCATCTTGATGTTACGTGCATCGCACGGGCATCTTGCTAGTAAGAATGAAAACAAACGACAAAAAAATATTGGACGCTGGTTCGAAGTCATGACCGCGGGCACAGCGGACAAGGTGGCCTTGCATTGGTATGCTGAGCCGTCTATTTTAACACACAAGAGCTGGTGTGGTGATTATACACACACGCACGCATGCACACGAACTGCATGCACGCAACACTTACACAAACACATGCACCCATGCACGCACGCAACACTGATGTCTACTACACAACCTTCTTCTTGTAGACGTTGTTGGGCCTGCAAGTGCACAAGTTTGTAGGATAGTAGCAAATTTCCCTCAAGTGGATGACCTAAGGTTTATCAATCCGTAGGAGGCGTAGGATGAAGATGGTCTCTCTCAAACAACCCTGCAACCAAATAACAAAGAGTGTCTTGTGTCCCCAACACACCCAATACAATGGTAAATTGTATAGGTGCACTAGTTCGATGAAGAGATGGTGATACAAGTGCAATATGGATGGTAGATAAAGGTATTTGTAATCTGAAATTATAAAAACAGCAAGGTAACTAATAATAAAAGTGAGCGTAAACGGTATTGCAATGATAGGAAACAAGGCCTAGGGTTCATACTTTCACTAGTGCAAGTTCTCTCAACAATAATAACATAGATAGATCATATAACAATCCCTCAACATGCAACAAAGAGTCACTCAAAAGCCACTAATAGCGGAGAACACACGTAGAGATTATGGTAGGGTACGAAACCACCTCAAAGTTATCCTTTCTGTTCTAACTATTCAAGAGTTCGTAGTAAAATAACATAAAGTTGTTCTTTCCGCTCAATCCATCATAGAGTTCATACTAGAATAACACCTTAAGACACAAATCAACCAAAACCGTAATGTCACCTAGATACTCCATTGTCACCTCTAGTATCCATGGGCATGATTATACGATATGCATCACACAATCTCAGATTCATCCAACCTACATAAAAGTACTTCAAAGAGTGCCCCAAAGTTTCTACCGGAGAGTCAAGAAAATGTGTGCCAACCCCTATGCATAGGTTCATGGGCGGAACCTGCAAGTTGGTCACCAAAACATACATCAAGTGGCACGTGATATCCCATTGTCACCACAGATAAACACGGCAAGACATACATCAAGTGTTCTCAAATCAAAGACTCAATCCGATAAGATAACTTCAAGAGGGAAACTCGATTCATCAGAAGAGAGTAGAGGGGGAGAAACATCATAAGATCCAACTATAATAGCAAAGCTCGCGATACATCAAGATCGTGCCATAGAGAGAACACGAGAGAGAGAGAGAGATAAAACACATAGCTACTGGTACATACCCTCAGCCCCGAGGGTGAACTACTCCATCCTTGTCATGGAGAGCGCCGGGATGATGCAGATGGCTACCGGTGATGGGTTCCCCCTCCGGCAATGTGCCGGAACGGGCTCCCGAGAGGTTTTTGGTGGCTACAGAGGCTAGCGGTGGTGGAACTCCCGATCTATCTTCTCCGTGGATGTTTTTAGGGTACGTGGGACTATATAGGCGAAAGAAGTCGGTCGGGGGGGGGGGGGGGGGGTGCTCGGGGGGCCCACGAGACAGGGGGCACGCCCAGTAGGGGGGGTGCCCCCTATCTCCTGGCCTCCTCAAGGATCTTCTGACATGAACTCCAAGTATCCAGGATCATATTCTTCCAAAAAATCGCGCTGCCGAAGGTTTCATTCTGTTTGGACTCCGTTTGATATTCCTTTTCTTCGAAATACTGAAACAGGCAATAAAATAGCAATATGGGCTGGGCCTCCGGTTAGTAGGTTAGTCTCAAAAGTAATATAAAAGTGTAAAATAAAGCCCGTAATAATTCAAAACAGATAATAAAATAGCATGAATGCTTCATAAATTATAGATACGTTGGAGACGTATTAACATCCCCAAGCTTAATTCCTACTCGTCCTCGAGTAGGTAAATGATAAAAGAAAGAATTTATGAAGTGTGAATGCTAGCAGGTGCACAAGTTTGATTAATGATAATTTCAATCACCTTTTCTAGCATAATTATATGTCATAACAGTAGTTCATCTCATAAAACTTCTCTCAATAAAGTAACAAGCAATTCACATGATAAAGCATAGACCATAAACTTTCTTGAAAACTAGCAAACTTCATTCTCAGTCATCAAACAATTGCAATTCATCTTATTTTCTGGAATAGCAAACTCCACATACTCAACTATCATATAATCTTCTACAATAGCTAACACTCACGCAATACTAATGGTTATGGAGTTTCAATCGGACACTGAGAAAGATAGGGGCTTATAGTGTTGGCTCCCAACGTATTCACCTTTGGGTGATGTCAACAATAATAGTTCATGCTAACTTACATCCAATTGGATATATACATCAGGATCTTCCCAACACGAGGTTCTTGCCAAAGGATAAAATGAAAAAGGGAAAGGTGAAGATCACCTTGACTCTTGCATAAATTAAAAGACATAAAGTAAAAGATAGGCCCTTCATAGAGGGAAGCAGAGGTTGCCATGCGCTTTTAGGGTTGGATGTACAAAATCTTAATGCGAATGAATGTCACTTTCACTACAAAAAATACACTTCCGTGATGACACGTGTTTGTCACAGTAGGTCGCGTTTTTTGTCATGCATGTACATCCATGACAAATTTATGACATAATCAAGCTAGTCATAAATGTGCTGTCGTAGAAGTGTTCCATGACATTACCAAAATTATCATCACAGAAGTGTCCACTTCCATGACGATAAATTGCGCGTCACAGAAGTGCTTTCATCAAGGGTGACCGACACGTGGCATCCACCGTAACGGAACGCCGTTAAGCTATCGGGTCGGATTTTGGATCAGATAACCCGTTAACAGCCCCGACCAATGGGAAATTTCCACATGTAAAATTCTGATTGGCCGAAGGGAACACCTGTCAGCTCGTTAGTGGGCCAAATGTCGCCCGTCCATTGGAGGAGACATGCCTATGGTACGTTGAATCGTGGCTGGGCCCAACAGAGGCCCATATAGTTTAAAAAGGCCGGCCCAGTCAAAGGCCCGTAGAACTTAATCAGGTACTAGTGGGCCAGCCCAATAATGTCCTGCTTAATAAAGGCCCATTTACAACCCGAAACCAGATCTGGCCCGTTAATTGTTCGCCCAATATTTGGGCCCATTTACGGCCCGAAGCCAGATCTGGCCCGTTAATTGTTCGCCCAATATTTGGGCCCATTTGCGGCCCGAAGCCAGATCTGGCCCGTTAATTGTTCGCCGAATATTCGGGCCCAACTACAGCCCAGTGACTTTCGGCCTGTTTCGGCCTGTAGACATGGGCCCATTTCGGCCCGGTGTGACTTTCGGCCTGGGAATGGCCCGTGCTGCCCATGGGCCATATATGGTCCGACGGGACATCAGGCCCACTAATGGCCCGTGCTAAAGGTGGCAACAGTTAAGCCCAACGTGACTTTGGGCCTGTTAAAGGCCTGTCGCGTAATTCGGCCTGTTGATGCCTGTACTAAACTTTCGGCCTCTTAAAGGCCCATGATATCAGTGGGCCAACTAAGGCCCGAGATATGTTTCGGCCTGGTAACGGCCCGTGAGCTAACTGGGCCCATAACGACCAGGTCTACATTTCGGCCTGCTGAAGGCCCGTGGACGACTAGTGAAAACTGAGGCCCAACATGCATTTTGGCCTGCTAAAGGCATGTGGTTTCATCTCGGCCGTAACAGGCCAGTACAATATTCAGCCTGTTAATGGCCCAACGCTACCTGGGCCGAACTAAGCACTGGGTCGACAAAAGGCCCAACTAAAATATAGGCGGGTGTAAGTTTGGGCCTGGCGCAATGTGTGAAGGCCCCAATCGTTCGGGCCCCAGAAAGATGCAGGCCTGCCAATTGTGGCCCGTTATCAAATGTTTCGGCCCGGTCGACTACATCTGATTTTTTTTCAGATAGCAAATGATGGCAGTAACTAGTAGGAATTAAGAACAAACCTACTCTACACAATAAAAAAATTACGGCATAGTAACTAAGAATAAACCTACACTATACAATAAAGGATTTAAGGTATATTACATCCACTGGGCATCGAAGTTCGCCACCAATGATCATAAAGCGCAACGAAGAAGCAGATTACAAAAACTAGGCACCATTGCAGTGTAACAAAATAATACTGAACCGAGACCACTTCCAAGACAGTTCAAGAAAGGTTAGCCTTGCGGGGGAACTGCTGCGCAAGCTGCTGAGCAAGGCTGTGAGACCGGCCTAGCATGTCGGTCATAGCTTCCAGGTATAGCTCTTTAGCGATGAGGTTCTCATTGGTGTTCTCCGCAATCTTTCTTAGAGATAGGACTTCAAGTCGAAGTTGACTTGCAGAATGCCTTTCTGCTAGAACTTGGGACTGAAGAAGTCGAACTGATTCAGATAACAAATTCTGTGAGCTTGTCTGACTGTTAGTCTCAAGTAACTTGAGCACTGCATCAAGACAAGACTTTGGGGTTGTCTCGCTATCTTCAAGATGTTTTGCCTTCTTTGCTGCAATATATGTTGGGTTTGTCTCACAGCCTTCAGCAGACTTGTGCATGCCATCAGGCATATCACCCTGAAACAAAGAAGAGAGATGACAGGTTTTGCACGTGTATAAACAAAGATGATAACTGTTCTGTCAATTCTATCCAATTTCAAATTAGAAAATAAAGAGTAATTTCAAAATATCAATAGCATAATTTGGCATTGTTCATAATGCGGGGAGCTTCACCACACTACTTGATTACCATGTCAACATAACAAGCATAAATTAAGGGCAAAGAAAATCATTGTATCTATTTTGGATAATGTGCATGGCATGTTGTTCATATCATCAGCCGCATCAGTAAGATAAAACAGGAGATGACAAGGTGCAAACGTGGGCTACTTCACCACACACTGGATTATAGATCCACAAAACCAAGCATACATATAGGGAGTATTAAGTAATGTGCATGGTATGAATAAGAAATTTGGTTTTACAAGTAAAACTTAGAACTTACGGTTCTTACGAACATGCATTTTGGTAGACAACAAACTAAACAGCAGTAAACGATAGGGAGTATGAGCAAATTAAACAGCAGTTGAGGATAAAGGCTTTAGAAGGACCGACTTACATCAACAGTTAACACCGGCTTTATAATGCCCTTCTCCATGTCAAGGGAAGGATAACTCAAGAATTTCAGCACAGAATCTTCTTCATAAGCATTGCCTGTACTCTACATTTTGTAGAGAGTAATTATAGATATGATAATACTGGAAGGGATAGAGGATAATGAAGATAAGATGCAGATTAATGCAGATTGATGCTACATAATCAACTACCAATCCCTGGAAGTACAAGCGTTATAGGATAAAAATGTACTGACAAGAGCAATGGGCTACACTTCTGCACTGGCATTGTCTGTGTATTCTACTTGCTGGTAAGATTAAATATAGATATGATCTTTTTTAGTAAATGGTGGGCGAGGGAGATAAGATGCAGAATGCTACAAAATGAACCAATCCCTCTTCCCATAATACAAGAGTGTTTTGAACACTGGTGTACTGTACAAAATGTTCTTATATTATGGGACGGAGGGAGTAGCTATTAATGTAAGTACAATGATAGACCACGTTCAGTCCTTACAAGAGGACTGCAGAGCTAAACCTCTTCAAAAGCATTGGGTTGATTCTAAATTTGTGTAAGAGTCCATACGGATCTTATAATGTCCACCAAATGGCCAATTACGAGGCTAACATGTGCAGTGATGCTACATAATCAAACAACTACGAAAGTAAGTATGGTCATACAGGGCAAGAGGTACTCACAAGAGCAATGCAGTGTGCAGTATAGTTGCGAGATTCTGTGGTCCCTTGAGAACGAATGTTCTTCTGCTAACAGTTTTTGTACAAGTGAGACATTAAGGCAAATGCAGAAATGTAGTTCAAATTGTGATGTGATATCATAGACAGTACCTTACGCTGCAGCCGAGACCAATGTGTAACAAGATTATTCCAGTCATCGTCGGATAAATGTAGCACCGGAGACTTTACAGAAATTTCGTTCAGAGACTTGCCATCGAAGTGCGCTTGCCTCAGGTAGGAACGATACTTCATCAATGAGTGCTTGAAAAGCGCAACCAACTCTTGCTCGTCATCACAATCCAGTTTGCTCCTCACCTATTTAAAAGAATGAAATCTTGTGTCTTCTGTCAACAGAAACATATACAGTAATGACCATGAATAACATTAGTACATTACTTACGCGTAAGTTGCAGAGGAAGACTGAAATTGTTCTGTGTCTGCGGTATAATCTTTCCATGAAGGAAAGATGCGCACAAAGTTCCTGACAACAACATAAGCTTCGTCTTCTAAACTGGGAAGAAATGGAACAGGGGTCCTATTTGCTGCAATTGGGGCTCTCTCTGGTTCGAAAAGGGATTTGGCAACTGGATTTGGTGTACTCTTTGCTGGAATGGGCGTTTTGCATCGTACAGCTGGTGCTATGTCAACTGGCATAATCATACTGTTTGCTACAGTTGGGGTCTGCTGAGTTGGGGCAGCAAAAATGACCAGTGTAGTAGGGCTAGAGTCTGCTAGAGTTGGGGTATTTTGTGGGTCAGGTGATATTGCAACTACACCTAATGGGCTATTTGATTTATCAGGTGCCACTACCTTTTCCAAATACTTTGCTTGTGCTCCTCCACGATCAGCAATCACCCTCTTCCTTTTGAACGTCTGATACACAAGAACAACATTTGAATGGATAAATATGGTATGATGACAGATGGAATATGTACTGAAAATGGATAGGCAGGACGTATTCACATACACGATGTGTAAACTAAGCTAATGGTAGTTCAACAAAGTAGAAGCAATGCAAAGCATCAGTTGCAAGATATGTGCGAGCAATGTAACTTTGGAAAGTTAGATCAAGTACCTTGATGGGTGAATAAGATAGGGCATCTTCCTCTGACTCCTCCACTAGGGAGCTACATTGACTTAGGTCTCCCTCTAGCTCAGAATCACTGTTAGGATCATATTCTGAGCACGAATCTGTAGGTGGAGAGCGTTTGCATTGCATTGCATCCAGACTTGATTTCAGTCCCTTAATGCCAAGTTTGACAGCCATGGCATTGTTCTGCTTTATTCTTTTCATGCGCGCAAGCTCATAATCATTATGATGCTGTTCAGAATCTGAGATTCATGAAAACATAAAAAGTAGTCAGATTATCTATGGAATGCATTGCGGATTCAACTCGGAGAGTGTCTCCCTATAAACCCCTGCATATGCAAAGTTCACCTCCCCAACCGTGCTGACCAGACCACACACAGAAATACAAACCCCTTATGTCTCTATAACAGGTAGGCACACATTTCAAAACTGAAGTAGGAACATTAGAATCATATGAAATTCGTATTTGAACAAATAAACTAAGCAATTATGAGTGGCATAATGTTTAGCTTCAAGGGTGGAGTGTTGGTAGTGCGACACAAAGCAAGTAGGCAGATTGTATTCCATGTAAAAGATCGAAACCTATGTAAAAGCTGGAAATGACACTTTCTTTCTATACAATGCAATGTTCGTTACCCACACATGATGGAAGAGATCACATTGAGAAATACTATTCACTCAGGTCTACGGTTCCAGTATTTAGAAACAGGGTGGTCCACCCTAAAAGAATATTGACAACAAATATCACAAGGCAAGCATAGATGTAGTGAATCAATCATTTACTTGTGAGCTTATTAGGACAAGTATGCAGAATTGTAACTGCAGTAAGAGACCGTCCAAAATCTAAATGAAGTTTGTCTAGCACTTATTGTTTGCAACTAATCGACGTGAATAATTGGATATTATATCGAATGAGTAAGAAAGACAAGTAAAATTGTCAACAAACCTAGCTTGCAGTAGTAATCTGGTCAATGTCACTACGACCAACAATCCAAAATGACTAGTTTCTGTTTCGAGGGCCGGAATTTTGAAAACCCTGTGAACTTTAGAGGTACTAAAGATTACCGAAATACATCTGAACCATTAAGTGTAGGTAGCACTGAGCACACACCAAACCCTAATGTTAGTCCTGGCCTCCTGTTAGTCCGGCGTCTCCTCCTAGAGTCATGCCGTCCGGGGACGGCAAGTCGCCGGTGAGGCAGGCGGCTAGGGGCGAGTAGAGATCGGAAGCGCGCAGCAGAACAGAGGGGAATCGGGGCCTGGGACGACCCAAAATTCCAGGCTGGGCCGGCCCACCGTGGGCACCCTGTAGAGATACACACCCGAGCGGTGAACATGCATTTTCGAAACTAATTTAGGAACATTTAGCTGACCAATTAAACAACTCTGTTTTAATAATATCAGATTCGTATTTGAACATTTAAGCTTGTTTAGCTCGATGCGTGGAGCAGTGTTATTATGACACGAAGCACGTATTCTGATCATATAGTGATCATAAAAGGGGGAAACTCTAAGCATATTTTTTTAGCAAAAGAGGGTTTTCCCTCCGATTTCTATTAAAGAAACCACCACGGAACCAACATGATCAATTAAACCCTAAGCATGATCAATTAAACCATATTATGGTTGTGCCATGGCAGATTTGAAGCTGCAAACCGGAGAAATGATATTTAGCATCCATTTTTTGCTCCGAACTAAGAACTAAATTCTAAGAGCTGAAAAGAAAGTAGAGTAACCAAGTTAAGATCTATTTTCTGGGTGAGATCAAAAAGTTGAGGAGATATGAAGTACCACCTCTCTGCGGCGCCGTGTAGGCATCGGGGGTGCGATGGCTATCGGTGGCATTGAAGCAGATCTGCGACGGTAGATGGGTGCATCGGGGGATAAGTCCCGTTGTGGTGGAAGAGAAGGTCGTGTGAGCGGCCCTGACAAAGAGGACGGCGGCGCCGATGAAGTGAGAGGACGCGATGCAAGTCTATTGGTCCGTCGCCATGGATGAGAAACGTCCATCTCTAGCAGTGGACGACGCGGTCTTGGTAGGCACTCCGGCATGGTGGAGGAAGGTGGCGATGGGTGTGGTGGAGGACGGCGGCGATGGATGGGGTGGCGGACGGAGGCTGGTGTGGGGATGGGGTGTTCTAGCGCGGATGGTGTATGAATGGGAAAATGGAGGGAGAGGTAGGGGGAACCATGTTTTTGGGACGCGCCTGCCTGAAATATGGGAAAGTTATGAACTTAGCCCCCGTCTAAAATTTGGACGGCTCGTCGGTTGGGGATAGGACGGTAATCTCGCATCTCGCCAATATTTGCCCAGAGCGATTTCAGGCGAGGAGAGGGTGGTTGGCGTCCATGGTGTATGAACGGGGCTGACAGGTAGGGCGGTTGTGTCACGTCTGAGTGAAGTTACAAACCTGCCCCTATTGAAAATATTTGCCTACATCGATTTCGGCCGAGTCGAGTTTGTTTTGCCGCCCACCGTGTATGAATGGGGAATGGAGGAAGAAACAGAGGTCTTTCGGATGAGCTTGAATCAAATGTGTTTTGCCGCCCATGTTTGACGCCCACCGTGTCGGAATGGGCTCAGAGGCGGTGGTGTCACGTCTAATTGAAGTTACTAACCTACCCCTATTTAGAGCAGTGGAAATCAGGCCGATGGATTGTCCGTGTAATGGGTAGACCGTAATTTCCATCTCCCAAACACTTGGCTTCGGGCAGCCGACGTGGGAGTGGACATTTTGCAGCTTCTTTCGAATTTTGGGACAATAAGCATCCACGTTTACCCTGGAAACTAAATTCGAATGCATTTTGTATTCCTATATGAATCTTTATAAATCGTTCTATGTGTTTTTATATATCTTCAAAAGGACGACAAATATGTATTCCACAGTCATATATGAATATGGTTTACAAATGCCGATACTCAAATTCAGAAACTAGTATCCAGTTTAAGGTGAATTCGAATATTTGGAACACTTCATGTCCAACTCAAATGTCACACGCAGCATAATGTGTACTCCAATTTAGATATGTACACAAGCGATGTATCAAGATTCAAATACCGAGTCAATCAACCAAGAATGTACATAACTAACAGACATATAAACACTTATAGAGTATATGGATCAATAATATCAACTAACATACATAAGCCAGGCCGATGTACCTTTTTTTGCTACAACAACATCCTTTTTTAGCCAGCATCTTGGCCCTTTCCGATGCGTGCCATGGTCCATCTATACTACTACTATTGCTGAATGCACATTCAGCCCGATTGGCATATTTGTAGGTCTGGCACAGCAATCCAAATGAAATGTCTCCGAGTCTTATCAATTAATACAGACTTGTGCTCAAATAAAATTACAAACCAAAAAAACAAAAAAAATTATTACATGATCTCTAAAACAAATGGTTTGATTGATTACATGAAGAGACAACACAAAGGTTATTCAACGATGGAAAGAACATTTCACCTATGATTTACCAAGTAGGAATTTAATTTCCTTTTTTCCTTCAGGACCTTAACAATCTGGTCAGTCTTAGCTTGCTTCGTTTTGAAATCCACCAAATATTTAATGGTTGTCTTGAGTACTACTTGTGATTGTGCTATTTGCTTCCTCAACATGTCAACTTCATCTCTAAGTGCAGAAGCAGAATCTCTTTCTACCACTAGTTTAGCCTCTAGAGCATCAATAGTTGGCAATTCATAATGCACGATTGGGCCGGTGCCACTGCTGTGGGATGATGAAACGTCCATGGGGACCTCGCTCTTTGATCTTGGGCTAACCTGTTTTGCCATTAAAGTTCCGATTGGATTCAGAAAAGTTGAAGGTAGCAAAACATCTCAACTGGGAGTTATAACAGCAAACCAGTTCAACAAACAAGCAATTAAAGAGTTTCAATTGGATGCTGAAAAGTACTCCCTCCGTCCCATAATGTAAGACGTTTTTTAATGCTATGCTAGTGTAAAAAAACATCCTATATTATGGGACGGAGGGAGTAGTTATTAACATCATTGTAACCCGCTGTTGCAGCAACAAAGCAGTTAAACAAACAAGTAGATATTTAAGTTAAGGCAAACAGGTAATTCTTAACAGTAAGTATCAAACACATAGATAGGCGCAGTCTACAATATGATTAACAGGTTGTGCCATTATGTAATCAGTAGCAAACTAAATTAAGCCAAGCAACATAATTGAACAATTTTGCAACAAGTGGCTAACTAAAATTCCGAGAAGCAGGTAACTGAACTTACGCTAGTTCTTTGTACAGGCACACTGCAAGTTCTTTTTCGCTTACAAGGTTGTAAAAGGAGTCCATGGCATCAATTGCTTGCATATGCAGTCCCAATACTTCTTTCTTCCCACACTGCATGGGTAAGTCGAATGGTTAATCTGGTAAGATGGTGCGTCCTAGATATGTTATATGAGGACATGTAGTCAGACTAGTTGTAGCCAAACACATCACACTAGCTTTTACTGTATATTTCATGCGATTATTTTTGGCATATCGAGATCTAAGCAATCTACAATAGGATGAAAAGACTGGCATCCTTCACATTATTGGCGAACTCAGTTCATAGAAACAAGCAATTCAACCATTCTGTGGGTAAATCAAAAGCGCCACTGGAATATTTTTCCCTATCCAATCATACACGCAAAAAGGGGCGACGCCACCATAGGGGCTGGTATGGGCGGCCGCCTCAGGTGGCTGGAACGTGTGCACCTAGTTTGAGTCGTCCAGGTTGGCCCACGCTAGTTTTGTTCGTCCCAACGCACGAGCAGGCAATGTAAAAAAATGAAGAAAAATGTTTCAATTTGGATGGGCCAATAACATAAGTGCAAGGCAGGCCCTATAGCAGTCTCGTGGCCCAAACGAGCGCCTCCCATATCGATCGACAGCAGGAAAAATCCCAATTCATTCGCTCCAGCCTCCAGTCTGGTTTGCTCCTAACCTAGCCGTCGCTGGACAGACCGACACATCACTTCCTCGCGCCCTCGTTGGAGGGCGGTCACCGGGCTTCAAGCGAACGGAAGGACAAGAAGATGAAGATCCAATCCTGGGTGTAGCCTGCATGGGAGGTAGCGGCGGCAACACGAGCATGACATCGAGCTTGCACAAACGGACGGTCGCAGCTTGCAAGAGTAGGATGCGCAACGAGTAGGTACATCACATCCCTAATTATATCTAATTCAACTCTTCAATTTCTGGCCAATAGTTAAACCTGACGGTGTTGTAAAACTGCTTGTATATAGGGAATCTATGAGAAAATGAAACCAATTTCTACTTATTTTATAACTCCCCAATCAATACTGAACTGACTGAATCTGATGTATCTAATCAAGTTTCCAGTGCAAACATACAAGCTCATGTTGTTCTTGAGCCTGAAGTGTCTAATGAACAGACTGCTAATGAAGGATTTGATGCAAACATTTTACATGCTCCTGGTGATGAACATATAGTGTCTAATGAGGGATCTAATGCAAGCATTTTGCAAGCTCATTGAAGGATTTAGTGTCTAATGATGATCTACTATGTTGAGAGAGACAGAGATTTGTAGGCATTGATGACAAGCAAATTATAGTGCATTTTCATAGCTTGAGGAAACATCGAGGCCATCTACCAGAAAGTCCCCGTATCATGACAACATAGCATAAATACTTTTCTAATCTGTTGTTTGAAACTATTGGCATACTTGTGCAGGATAGATATATTGATATGCAGTTTGCGCACTGGTTATACGTGCAATTACACTTCGATATTTTCAGCCAGAGAACGAATAATTCAGGCAGGTACAGACCATGTTTGTAGTCCTTGTACACCATGTTGCATTTTGTGTTTTTTGGTGCTTGCATCATTTAGTGTTTATAATCTGAACTACTTTGGATCATTAGCTGGTTTTCAAAGTGCATGTAGCTTCACATTTCTCAAGTTATGTTGATTTCCGGAGTGCAAGTGCCTTCGTATTTTTTAAGTTAAATGTTCGCCCCTGGTAACTTGAATTCGTGGATCAGCCACTGCACACAAATCATACACGAATGCCAGTACGAATTAAATGAAATGCAGGGACTTACTGTAGCTCGTTGTACAGGCTCGCTGCAGCTCTGCTTGCGCTTGGGATGTTCCATGTACAAGTCCATGTTACCACTTGCTTGGATGTGCAGGCCTTGTGCTCCTTGCATCCCCCTCTGCATTTTTGACATGGCGAATGGTTGATCAAATAAGAGGAATCGACCTTGATGTTGTACCGGAGGACAGATACTTACAAGGTTATACGGGTGTGCAGGATGTGTACCAGATCCCGTAGCCCCGTCATGCTTCGCTAAAAAATGGATTTGCTTGTTTCAGATGATATCTCCAGAAGAAATAAGAGTTAAAGTCAGAGTTGCATAGGCGTGTAAGCTAAGAGAGCAGTGAAAGGATATCCAAACATCGTCGGAACAGTGCACAAGGGAGTGATGTGTGGATACCTAGTTCGGGTCGGCGTTTGGGCATGCTCGCCTAGCTAGAGTGCGGGTCACTTCAGAGCCGTTGAGGGTGATGCACTAGCGTTGGCTGGCCGCGCACGGATGCAGATCTTGAGTGGCAGCGGAGCGCTACGATGCGGTGGACGAGACCGTTGGTGAAGCCCCAACGACCTCGGGGGGCGGAGGTGCGACGATGTGCTCGGTGAAGTAGCCCCGGTGAGCTGGGAGACAGCGTCGGTGAAGCGCACCTGATGCGGTGGAACTCGGTGTCTGTGAGGCACGTCGGTTACGGTGGCCGACATTGTCGGTGGACCACTCGGTGCGGCGGACGAGGGCATAGATGAGGTAGCTCCGGTGCGGTGGTGAAGCGCGACCGTCGTCTTTGTCGTCGTCGTCCGGCACAAAGGTGGGGAATGGTGGGAAAAGAGACGAGACGAGGGGCGATTCGAGGGATGGTGGTGAATTAGGGATTTGAGCAATCTGGGCGCGGAAGGGGACGGTGGAGAAGAGAGATTTTGCAGGGCTGGAATTGGGGCCGCCAGATATTTCAATCCGAAACGTGGAAGCGTGAACTTATATTGTCGTCGTCCTTTTTTTGGGGGGAGGGGGGTGGGTGGCTGGGTGCTACGCGTCCGTCCGACACACGCCACCACCCCGACAAGACTACGCTTCGGTGCCTTAAGGCACGTGCCTTTGTGTCCATGACATGTGGGCCCAACAGGTGGCTGGCCAACATGTCAGTCACCCAAGGGCTGTTGCCTTTAAGGCACCGAAGCAGCGTCCACCCCGACACGACCCTGGTCTGCCTGGTGCGCCTACATTTGAGAATGCAAACGAATCTTCTTTCATTTGCAAACGAATCTGTATGTATTACCATGCCCGTGTTTTCCTTGCAATAATTAGTCATTCGAAATGAGATACTCCATCTGTTTACTTTTGTAAGTCGTTTCAGACAACTTAAAATGAACTGTTTTGCACATTGTCTGAAATGTCTTCAAGGTCTTAAAAAAGTGAACATAGGGAGTACTATAAATTAATTAATGAGGAGTTATTTAAAAAATCGAAACGGTACCCATGCTAACGTGGATTAGAGTGTGTCACATAATTAGTTATTTGAATTAGAGTGTGTGTCACGTAGTTAGTTATTTGAATTAGAGTGTGTGTCACGTAGCGATCTCCAATTCTAACGTGGATTTCGCATTTCACTGTATCCACGCTACTTTTTTAATAAAAATTCATATGTATATGATGAACACCATGGTAGTGAGAAAATTTTTGGATGGATTCAAACATATGACCTACAAAATAGCACAACAAATTGAGCCAATGTCAACTTTTTGAAACTTAGTATGGCACGAATTCGAAATAATTACCCGTATGCCCGGTCCTCCGTTCAAATCTTACAATGTACACCGAATTGAAACATTGATATTAAGTCTCGTACTATGTACATTCAAATGTTGTTTTTAGTCCCCCCCCCCTCCCGCGCACAAACGCTACATACTTCCTGTATCGGTCAATCTTCCTCTCCTAACCACCTTAGCAAGCTATCGTTTTCCAACACACGTTCATTCTTACTCTCCATGTTTCGATATCTAAGTCTCTCAACTACACAACCCCTTTTTCCACTCCTGTTACCAAAAGTATTTACCTCATACACCCGCCATTGCACCCCATGCCGAGCTCTCTCTCTCTCCCCCCTCTCCCTCTCACCCTCTCGCGCTATATACATGCATTGCCTATCTAGCCCCCCCAACCTCTCATGCGCACGAACGCACGTTGTATATCTAGGTCACTCCCTCGAGTCTGTCTCACTCTTTCTTCCGCACAGCGGGCCACACTCTCTCAATCTTGCTCTCTTTATATGAGTCTCGTTTAACCTCGTTTTCTTTCACACACAAATGATATATCTCCCTGTTCGGGCCTCGATCGACACACTCTATACTCTCTCACGCAGATTGTCTATCTAGGTCAGTCCATCCAAGCCTCCACCACTCTTTCGACCTCATGGTGGGCCACGCTCACTCAATCTCTCTCTCTCTCTCTCTCTGTGTGTGTGTGTGTGTGTGCGTGTCTCGATTTACCTCGCTCTTTCTCGGACAAAAACGATATATCACCATGTTTGAGCCCAGTTCGACCTATTCACATTGTATACTCTCTCACGCACATCGTCTATCTAGGTCACTCTCTCCAACCCGTCTCACTCTTTCAATCGCACGGTGACCCTATGTGATCGGTTGACCTTGCTTCCTCCCACGCACAAAATATATCTACACGTCTATGACTGGATCATCTCTCAAGCTCTATCTTACAGCCCTCACCCTTACCAAAAGCTCAATCAGACAATATCTCTCCACAGCATATATATTTGTTCAATGAATGTCGGACCACACTCACTTTGTCTCTCTATCTATATGTCTCTCGATTGACCTCGCTTTCTCATACCGTATCTTCCACGCGTTGAAGCTACTACCTCTCCATCCCTCGCAAAGCCGGAGCTATTTACATTGCGAGGGGCACTCCAACCTTGGATTAATTTGTGTAGGCATTTATTTCGGTCGGTTTAGATTATATTTTCGTAGCATTCGGCCCACAACTACTCCAAACGCCGTTGCAACCCACGCAACTCCCCTAGTTGATTTCCCTCTGGCTCGGTCATCGCTCTCTCGCACATCCTTTCTCACCTTCAACGTCGCACCATGGTATTATTGTGTTGTTCTCTTTAATTATTATAAATAAGCTACAAAACTACACACCGATAGTCCACTTGGAATGGAACAAATTTCGACCCACAAATTAAAGTGCTACAAACTACACACCAAGGGGCCCACGTGTCATGAAACAAATTTGGACCCATATACAAATTAAAAAATAAAGGACGAGGATCGAAAATGCGACCGGGCCTTCAAGCCGCACGTCAATAGGCAACATACATAGAATAGCAATGTTTGTTGTACCCCCTTTTGTTCACATAATGTTTGTATATTACCACAACCTAATTAATGTATAACATGTAATATTATTTTTAGTACTATTCGCCTTCACTTACTGGTGGGTTCCATGTCTGCTCTCTCTCTCCTCCCCTTCTGCGTTTAGACGCACGGGCAAACAGGAAGAATTCGCGGGCGATGTTGCCGTTGACCATATCTGGACGCGTTCACAACTCACAAGTCACGGCACGAGTTTCATGTACTAGCAGCACTAGTCAGTGTGTACGTGCAATGCACGTTAATTGGGAAGTATATTAAGTGCATGCGGATATTAACTACTAGGATATTATTTGCGTTTTGTCATGTCATTAGCACTATTTTTGGCATGAAATTAACTGCGCGCTAAACGTGTTGAGCGCTCGACATTGAAGCAGTCTAGGTCGTTGGATGACAAGGAATACATGTGGCTTGATGACGTTTTATATTTAATATGATACGGCTCTAGCAGAACATTCAATCGATCAAACCATACATTTCGTTCAGTCTGACTCCGACTTTAAATTATACGACGATCGATATAAAATAAACGGAAATGATAAACGTTTGGATTTTCAGCATGGCAATCCGAACGTTTTTCATGGCAAATTTAGATTACGCGGAGGCAGCGGGGGCGTTTCGCGGTGGGAAGCGGCTCCTCTGCCGTGCTCTGCGTGTCGTCGGGCCACTGACCGATGGCGACGGTGGCGTCTTGCGCTGTTGTTGGCGTACTCCTGGACGTTGGCCTAGCTTCAAGGAAGGCCAAAATGTTCTGGACTTCGGAGCGAGTCAACTGGCGGGAGGAGGCGACTGGCGTTGGTGCAAGGAAGCGGTCGACGACGGCTATTCATGCCGCCGACGGGGGCACTGGCACCCGCACGGGGACAGGCGCTGTCAACGGCGCGGCGGAGTCGTTCGTGTGCATGGGCACCGGCACGGGCGCGCACGTCAGTGCACGCGCAGGCGCATGCGCTGGCAGGTGCACGGGCACCGGCGCGGGCATGCGCGTCAGTGCACGCGCAGGCGCATGCGCTGGCAGGTGCACGGGCGCGTGAAAGTCGGCGGGGACCTCATGGAACCCCGTGTCATCAAGCTCGGCGACAATGTGCGGCTCCCAACCCATCAATGCCACGGGGATGGGCGCTGGCGCAGTTGGGGCGACGGGAGCCGGAACGGGAGCGGGGACAGGCGTGGCATCTTCCCACAAGGCCAGTTCAAGCTCGTCCCAAAGCGCCTTATGTTCTTGAGACTCCGGCTGGGTGTCTTCCTCATGAAACTGGAACACTAAGGGCAGACCATCGTGATGCGGCATGGCGTACGTTTAGGTTAGGCTAGTTGGAGGTAGACAACAGGAGAATCGGAGAGGAAGAGAGAGGATTGTAGCGATACCGGGTAATGCGGGGTTGATTTTAAACTGCGGCGCCGACAACATTAAAAGTGGGAGCAGTTGGGACGACGGTGGGCGGCGGGGCCTGGTCAAAGGGCTCGCCTCCCGGTGAGTCTGCACAGCGGTCTGCTTGCACGCCTCCCTGATAGCCGGTGCAGCGGTCTGCTCGCACGCCTCCCGTCGACTCACGTGCTTGCTGGGACGGCACCTGCCGATGAGAAGCGGGGACTCATGGCGGCACGTAAACGCCCATGGTTTCAATAGTGAAAGCGTTCGCCTTAACGTGACACGTCTTTTCCCTCAAAAAAAAGTGACAGGTCTTTGTTCCAAAATACCTTGGCTCTTCATTTGTGCAACTTGTCATAAGCAGCTTGTCTCGAATTGAAGAAAAAACTTACGAAGTAATATTTGTGCCATGTCACGTAACCATGCTCAGTTTCAAGAATTTATGCTCCCTTTTGGATTTTCTGAAATTTAAGACCCAGGATTCGAAACAATATCATAACCTGCATCATGCAATAAATTTTGAAGTCGTACATCTGTCCTGTTGTATTTCCTAAGAAAGGATTTGGTCAAACATTTTGCTTAGTTAAACCTCCTTTCCGGTTTATAGGGCTCAATTCAAAAATCTCACCAACCAAGGTAGATGGTGAGTGGTGGAACAATTGTTGTAGTTTGCAAAACCACTCAATTAATGCGCTTGTTTTCCTCAAAAATTGTGTTTACGAATGCATTAATTGCAATGCATGCATGCATAAAGTACATGCATTAGTCAATTTTCTCTTAATACTTGCATGTAATGATTTATTGTACCTTGAAATCTGAACATGTGATGGGGAACAACCAAATTGAGACTTATAAAATGGGAAAACTAAAATTTTAAGATAAACCCAATAAACCGGAAAGGAGGGAGTAAAAGGATAAGCCCTCCGTACCAGTGCATTGCCTGATATATTAACTCAAGTACTAGGCACGAACAAAAAGAGTACGGAGTACTAGGCACGAACAAACAGGCTCAATTCTGTGCTCATCCTGGTGTAGTAGTAGTAGTACTACTAGGCAATGCAGTTGACGGGTGACATTGACGAGCGGCGACTGAGGGAATTGAACTGTGCTCGGCACGGTAGGTAACGTTGTATAGTTACTAAAGCATCCCTCCGTTGTTCATCGATAGTCATTATGGACCGGGGACATGAGGGGAATTTCCTAGGGCTGGAAGTCTGGCCGCCAGATATTTCGACTTGAAACGCTGAGGCTTGACTGGTTGGGGTTGCCTAATGTGTGTACCACGCACGCCACCGAAGGACACGAGCCCGTTTTTTTAGGATCAACACGAGACAAGGTCTGGCTGGTACGCCGTTGGGTCCTACCATTTGAGAATACGAAAGGAACCTTTTAAATTGCCGAACGAATCTATGTGTATTACAATACCCGTATTTTCCTTGCAAATACTAATCTCAACGTGGTAATTGATTTATGACGAGTCGTTGAATTAGAGTGAATTTGTGATATAGTGATCTCAACGTGGATTTCACATTTCATGGTATCCCTAGTAAGTTTTCCAATGCAAATTCAAATTTAAAAGATGAACAATATGGAGGTGAGAAAACTTTGTATGTATCAAGCATATGACCACACACACACACACACACGCACGAACACAACATCAATCCAATAAGTATAGTGCATCTATTTTCCAACCCATGCATGTATGACATGAGTTCAAGAATACTCCTTCTATTCCTAAATATTAGTCTTTTAGAGAGTTCAACAAGTGACTACATATGGAGCAAAATGAGTGAATCTAGACTCTAAAATATGTCTATATACATCCGTATGTGCCAGTCTATTTGAAGCCTCTAAAAAGACTAATATTTAGGAACAAAGGGAGTAAAATGTAAGACATCCATGGTCCTCAGTTCAATATTTAAAATGAACATGAAACTGAAACATGAACATTAAGTCTAGTACTACAGTACATGCAAATGTTGTGTTTAGGCGGAGCTATGATTGTCAGGGGTCAACCCCTCGACCTTAGATAAAACTGTGGAGCTCTGTTTAGGGTTGTTTAGATTATATTTGTTCCCACCCTCCTAACCACCGATTGGTTGTGCACCCCCACCCGTCCTCCCCGGGAGAATATCATGTGCCCCCATACCTTACATGCTATATGCCGATATGAGTTGCTTGGAGCTTGTAGATCTGAGATATAGCAGCTCACATGATGTGTTTTAATTTTTTTGCAGGAAACCTTGATGAGTTTGAGAATTGCACACAATTTGTACAAAAACTACTTAGATGCCCTTTGATACCATATCCAACGACCTCGAAGCTCGTATCACCATAGCATCTAAGATGAAGGAGGACATCATATTCTCCTGTATGTAAGAATATCATGTGCCACCACACCTTAGATGCTTTGGTGATACAAGCTCTTCGGAGGCGTTGGATTTGTGACCCAACACCTCCTCGGTGGTTCAAATGATTTTTTGCAGAAAAGCCCTAAAAGAGTTCGGCCACTGCTTACAAGGACAAAGACTGCTCAGATGCCATTGGATCTCAGATCAAACGACCTCCAAGCTCGTATCACCGTAGCATCCAAGCTGCGATAGCACCTTATGTTTTCTCGCACGGGCGAGTATGAGGTGCTCCCGCACCGTAGATTCTATGGTGATACGAGTTCACTGAGATCTAACGACCCACAGTAGGAGGTTTGAATGTTTTGGCAATATACGACTGATAGAGTTTGGGAAATGCGCAGAAAGTACAAGTACTACGCATGTGCCATCTGATCACTGATCATATGACCTAGATGCTCATATCACCATAGCGGGTAATTAAGCTACGGGGAGCACCTAATATTAGCACCGGGGAGCCGTTGGATCGAAGATGCAGCGGCACACACGAGGCTTGAATGTTTTATTTGCAAAAAAAACTTTGGAGAGTTTGGAAATTGCGCATAATTACAAAGACTACTCCCAAGCCATTGGATCTCACTTCCAACGGTGTAAAAACTCGTATCACCATAGTATCTAAGCTGCGGGGTGGATGTGATATTCTATGCCACTGTCATTTTTGTTCATAAACTTGCAAAATACGTGTAACTCGTGCCGTTACTTGTCTAACCGCGCAAAGTGTTTGTTCAAAAAAACATCCTACACGGAAATATCGGAACAACACACGGGGGTCCCACTTGTCATTAATCAAATTTGGACCTAAAACTAACAAATCTGAAAGACGAGATTCGAACTGGCAACCTGGACTACAAAGCGTAAGTCGATAGCCTGAAAAAACGAATGGTTGTTGGCTTTGTCCCATAACTTGATTTTATACAGTACTTGCGTTGAGTAGAGTAGAGGGAGTGCCTCGTCAACACGTGCATGATCGTTGTCTCACTTACGGGTGGTCCCAGGTCTGGGATCTCAATCTCTCTTCTCTCCATCGTCTAACCTTTGCACGGGCACACACGAAGAGCGGCGCTAGCTTGCCATGGTGTTATTACAACTAAAAAAGCTTGGAAAAATAGAAGAATTGCCTAGAACAAGAGACATTGCGGCTGGTCGAGACGGAGCTAACCGTGCCACGTTTGCATGATGAAGTTGTGTGGCTAGTGGGGTGTTTTCGACCGACTGGCTGGGTCTCTAGGTCGAACCATAGGTACTACGTCTGATAAAGTATATTTTTATACGCACATTTTTCCTCCGTGCCGAGACGTGGCACACCCTACCACCCGGTTTCAGGGTCCTCCCTGGTGGTGCACGCATATATTCTTCCTGACATGAGACGCCCTACCGCGCGTTTTCTGGGTCCTCCTCGGTCGTAAAGCCGAAGCAAGTAAATGAGTCGTCAAGTCACGAAAGACCACCTTTCCCGCCGAGCAGTGAAGCACGATGGCTAGCTAGTTGGGCTAGTTTGACCGATTAGCTAGGCCGTCGCCACATTTGTTTTTCACCCCTTTTTTATCTACTTGCCGGTAGGTAAATTTAAATATCCACCGCGGCGTTGCTCTGGTGTTTGGGTGCGGCAGGATTTTGCATTTTTTGATTGACGGGAGCAGGCGTGACAGGATTTGAAATTTTTTGATTGACGGGAGCAGGCGCGGTAGCAATTAGTCACGATGACTCCGCCTGTAAAAACCCACTGCTCCCTGATGTGAGAAGTCGTCGACTGGTGTTTTACCGTGGTGAAAACCAAAAGATTCCCCGCTCCTCGGCTGGCTCCCTCCGCCTTCCCGTAGATTGCATTGCCTTTCAGCCGTTTCGCCCCCTTTGCTTCCTCTCCCCATTGCTTCTACCTGGTGCCATGGCGGCGCAGCAGATCACGGAGTCCGAGGTGAGGCGCCTGACACATGAGCTCCATGCCAAGGATGCGAAGCTCAGGGCCAAGGACGTGGAGCTCCGTTAGCTCAAGGAGGAGAGGAGTGCCATGCTCCTCCATTATGTGCGGGAGTTCACGGAGCTTCAAAAGCGGCAGGCGTCCACCACAAAGATGCTCGAGGCATCGGCGGTGTTGCTGCAGAAAGCGGGAGATACGATAGGCCGTCAGGGGAGCCGGCTGGAGCGCGAGCGGGCCGATCGTGATGAGGTCCAGGATCGCCTCAGCCACTTGGTGAACCAAGTTGCCACGCACGTGTTGCGGCTGCGCGATGCCTACCGTCGTGCCAGCGCGATGATGCCGGCCGTCGGGCTAAACCCGTTCGACCACCCGGTCAACTTCAATGAGCTGCGGCTTCCTGACCTGGTCTCCTTCTTCACCTATATCTCCGAGGAGCTGAGCCATCTCTGCGTGATGGTGGGGGCTGAGCTGGACAAGGAGGGGTTGCACACTGCTGTCGTCGTTGCCGGGTGAATCCTTTTAGGGCTCCGTCACCAGAATCCATTCGTGCCATTGGACGCCGTCTTTGACGAGCTGGTTCCCGTCGACCGGGAGCGGGCTCTGCGGGCGGTTGCACCCTGCATCACCAATGTCATGCGCCTCGAGAAGCAGAGGGAGTTCCGTGGTGTTTAGGCACCCTCTGCATGGGCATGTCCATGTCTCGGCACAACATGACCGTTGGATCAAACTCAGACGGTGCAGATCCGTCACTGTACCACAAAGCGTGTGGGTGTGTTTGGTTGCATTCTCATCTCAATATAGTTGTTTCCTCTTCGTGTATTTTTGTCAACCTACTAGTGTGGACTCATGCACCCTTCATGCACTCTGCCAAACACCCAAAAGTGGGTCGAGAAGGGAACTTTTGCTCCCATCTCGTGCACCCTTCATACACCCTGTCTAACACTATAGGATGTGCTTCGTATGGTTCATGTTTCGTGGAGTACTGTAGCACCATACTCTCCGTGTGCTGTGGACCTGGTTCTGTTAACATTGATCTCACCGTTCATTCTCGACCGGACAGTCGAAAAAGCAGTACTATGTTACATATAGGAGTAGTTGACATGCGCACAACACAGCAACAAGATTGTGTAGTACTGACGTATGAACCACTGTACACATGCCTAGTAGTAGGAGCACTGTGTATGTTCAAGTGGCTGCCGTGTTTCGCACTCCTCCGTCGTAAGAGTGGAAACGCTTGCTGTAATCATTTTTTTCTTCAGAATGAAAAACAGTGGACACGCTCTACCGTGCGGATCCTCCTCCAGCCATGCACTAAATTCCTTACTTTCGCTGATGTGTGGGACAGCCAGCACCTGGGTCCACCAGCCATGCACTAAATTACTCCGTAGTAGAGTGACGGTAGACTACCCCGATCAAACCGCCGCAGTAATGCCCAATGAGCCATCAAATCACAAAGCCCCCTCCTTTCCTGCAGTAAGTTGGACGGACGAAGCAACCATCATTCCAGTCTTCTCTCTCAGCTTCCTCTCTTGAAGAAAACCCCCACTCGCTTCGCTTCTCCCTCATCTCGTTCCTCCTTTCACTCTTCTCTCTTAGCTTCCTCTCTTGGATGGACGCCGGAGCACCGGCCTATGTGATGTCTATGGCTCTGGCCAAAACCGTCGAGGCTCATGGTACGAAGAAGCGAAAGCACCCCGCCGAGACTACCGCAGACAAGCTCAAAGCCATTGCCCTGTCCAAGCTCCCCTCTCCAGGATCCCTCATTAAGCAAGTCCAGGTAATGTCTCTTGTTGACGATCTTTTTCTCGATCTTGATCGTGTTTTTTCATCTAACACATAGTACTAGTACTGGTAGTACAACTTTCTAGGTGATCTTGCATGTGATTTTAGTGTGCCAAATGACGGTTCTAAATTCCTCTTTTGACCAAAACATGCGAGAGGTTGACACTGATTTCTTATAGATTACTTTCAACTACTCCCTCTGTCCCAAATTTCTTGTCTTAGATTTTTCTAGATATGGATGTATCTAATATTAAAATGTGACTTGATACATTCGTATCTAGACAAATCTAAGACAAGAACTTTATGAACATCAATGCTACCTTTTAAGAGGGTATATTTGCCTCAGTAACTTGTGTTATGGATATTGCATGTAATCCCTCTGCTCTCATGCCTTTGAAGACATGTTCTAGTGTCTTTGTTCACTCATTTCTGTGTGTATATGTAGTCATATATGGAGTATAATATCGAAAATCATCTTATATTTCTGAACGGAGGTAGTAATGAAATATGGTTTCTCTTTGAATTAGAAGCAGGTCCGCGGTGGAGATGAAGTTCTCAAAGTCATGCCGTGTGAACTGGAAAACCTGATGATGATTTCTACTGCTGAACTATCCAGCTGTTGTGTCCTTGTCGCCACGTGTCCTGAACTAGTGTTTTCCTGTAGCATTGTTGTCAGGCATGTTCTCGAGGCTGTACTTGACCACAACAATTTCCTGGCTATGCCTCTGATTACGAAGGGTGTGGTTCTTGTAAAGCTTCCCAACAAATCTGATGCGGCTTGTCTTCATCATCATGTTTATGAGTGGAAAGACCACTCTGTTAGGTTCTCCAAGGTTGACAAGATGGTGATGGTGCATGTAGACATCTCACACGAAGTCCATGGCCTAGTCAGTTATGGGGGGTTCATCCCGTAGGTCGGTGGCAAGAAATAGTCTGCAGAGTTTAGTTAGTGCAACTTTGCTTGTCTGTAGTAAGTACTATTGTTCAGTACTTGATTTGTGTTTGTGAACCCTGTATTGTTTATTAGTACTGCCGCTTTTGGTGTGTGGTCAGTCCTGAGAACGGTCTATGTTAATGTCTGTCCACTCAATTCAGTCTGTGCATTTTGAAGTATCCAGATCATATTTTTTGTGAGGATGGTTTATCAATTATGGTTACACTCCAATATCTGTATGCATTGCAGGGTTTATCGCACCCACCAGGATTTCCAGTCCCATGGATGTTCGGTCCATACGATTTGTCATGACCTTTGGACTGTCCTGCTTGTGGGAGTAGGCAGGGCCCCTGCATGCCACACGTAGTTGGATGATCAATCTTCTATTTAGTACTTCAACATAGTGATTTCCTGGTAAGGATTCACTCATGTCACATCAAGTAAATCTTATTGATTTACTGTCTAAATCTTATTGATTTAATGTCATGTTTTCTTTATTTTCTTGCAATTTTACGATGCAGGTTTTGCCATGTGACATTCATCACAAAATAAACCGTTTGGTTTGCTCTACGATGGCTATTTTTGCAGGTTTCACTTCTTATGTTGTGTCAGTAACGAAGGCACTGTCCATCACTTCTATTACTGGAAAAAATTGGATCAGTCTGTTGTCTGAGTACAAGCTGAATCCCTATGATGAACTGCAGTTTGGTTTAACAAAAATGCCACAATTAGTCCTTCTCGCGTTTAAAAGAAATGAAGAAAAAATTGGATCACAGTCACGGATCCTAGTCAAGTTAGAAAGCTGATCATAGCACACCAGACACGATCGCCGCTGTCTCGCACAGATCGAGCACCGGCAGTTGCTCTAGCACTGACAGCGGCAGTAGCTCAGTCTGATCCAGCTGAGGATTGGGCACCGACCGCGTCAGCGGATCAGTCTGATCTACCGGAGGATCGGGCATCGACACCGGCACCAGCTCTACAAGGAGCACCATCTCCGGTAGCAGCAGCGGCTTCCGCACCTGCACCAACACTTGCACTTGCATTTGGTCCGGCCCGTGCAGTTGCACCGGCAACAGACTGGGCTGCAGTTCGCACTTCATATACCAAAGTCCTTACAAAAACCGACGTGTTATTGGCCGCCCAAGTGCTTCGTTCTTTTTTCTTTCCATGTTGTTTCACATGATTCACTGTGTTGATCTAACTGTTTGGTTATGTCTTCTTGTTTTCAAACAGAGAATTCCTAGAGCAACAAGGGAGTTGTTCAACAATCCAGGCGACCGCGGCCAAGTTTCTCTTACCATGCGCAGCCTTGGTGTGAATGAACCTGCTCAATATACCGTAAGTACAAAGGATGGTCGCATGATGATTGTTGCTAAAGGATGGTCAAGGTTCAAATCTAAATCATATCTTGCGATAGGGGATGATGTCAAAATTGAACTTTCTCGGCAAGGAGAGCTGGTCCAAATAAACTTTGAAATTCTTCAGTAGCAGCACGCAACTGCCAAACTGATCTATCCTCCGAGAGATTTTGATGTAATAATCTGGCATGGTGAAACAAGTGTCCTGTGTGTATAAGTAGTACGACAGTATTATTTATCACATGGTATATCATCGATAGAATTGCAACTCTGATTGCTGGTTAGGAACTGTCGTTCGATTTCATTCCAACAGGTGTCGTGCTTTATTCAATTTTGTGTATTCGCCTTGCGACAGCATCTAAAACCAGCGCAGTACCGATCACTTGCAATATGAAAAGCGCTGAGGTAGAACACATGGGCCCCCAAACATGCAGCGTCGGCCTATGGCCCAAAGTCCAGAATGGTGAGCCTATCTGAGTATTATATTCTCAGCTGAACCCCCATAAAAAAAAGCTAAACCCCCATAATGCCCGTGCGTTGCAGAGGGAGTATATTTCTCGGCAAGGTGAGCCTGTGATATAAAAGATTTGTATATTTCTTTACAGAGGGAGTATCTCTCTGTCAAAAAATATATTTATGTGTAACTAGTTACTCTTGTCTTTCTACTTCCTTTCGCTGATATGTGGGGCAACCGGCAACGGGGTCCACGTGCCATATGCACAAATTAGAGTGCACAACTTCACGGTAGACACACCCTGGTCGTAGCGCCGCAATAATGCTCAATGAGCCGTCAAATCACAACCCCCCTTTCTAGCTTTAGCAGTAAGCTGGACGGACGAAGCGGCAATATTTCACTGGGCCTCAATCCCCTTCTCCCTCGTCTGCTTGTTCAGAGAAAACCCCTGCTTGGCGATTGCATAGGGTTTTCTCATGGAGAACCAGGTACGAATTCTTCATCCATCCCCGGTAAATCCAAGTCCCTTGGTCGCAGGTAATCCTAGGATGGCAGCCGCCACCGTTGATGCATTTTTCTTCGTACTGAATCTAGTGTGTTTCAGTTGCAGTGCCCAAAGTGCGAGTACCCTATAGATTTATGCGCCCACGGCGAGACACCACACTTGTTCCTTCTCATCCTACCACAGCATTTTGAAACACGCACAGTATGTTCCTAGAATCCTCTTCTCTATCCGGGAGGGTGGGTGTTTTTTGAACATGTTGTGTTCTCATATTATTTTTCCCAGTGTATTATTTGCTCTGCCAGAACACATGTACTGAAGATGCTCGGCCTTGCCATAACTGAATACACTAGTTTAATGGTCACAGTGAAGACAATCCATGGATATTGCTTCCGAGTTGGGTTCATGAACCAAGAAGATCGCTGCTTTTTTTATGGCCGAACTTGGATAAACTTTCTCAAGTGTTACGGACTGAAAGTTGGCGCACGAATGTTGATGGAAATAGCAGAACCTGGTCTCATCTCCACTGTGATCTTCCACCCCGGCGTCGTTCCAATTGTTCATCCATGTTAGTTTTGTATCTGGTTCTTGCTTGTTGCCTCGATTACTTCTTAATCCACCTATTCTGTCTAACTAATCACAATTTAACTTTAGAAGTAGCAACGAATCTCTCACAAAGATGCTACTTCTAACTAATATTGTCTCATAATTGGTGGCACGTGTAGGTTTTTTTAGAGTTAAGCAGTCTACTCGTTTGTTACTCTGTAATAACTCGGCTGTTACTAATGGCACTGAAGTTGGCTGGATCGACATCCACATGTTCCTACACTTTATTGATCGTCTTGAGGTCCTTGTGGGGCGTTTCAATGGTGGAAGGCCATGTGGGATATGTGTGCCACTTCTGCACTCGTTGAACAGGTCCAACTGTGTCGAGAAACTTATGGTACGAGCTATTTTCTGTTATATATGTTGTTCATAAACTATTGCTTATACACAGTTTTACAGCTGTGATCTTCTTGAAACAGGAACTGCCGAGTTCTATTGTTCCTATACAGATGCCTAACCATGGTCGGGTCAGACTTGCGCTTGGTCACAACATGATGTTTATGTCGACCTACTCAATTCCCCTTGGAGGCGAAAAGATACTTATTCGTGGGTGGTCTCAGATAATGAAGGCTCGTCCATCTTGGAGAATAGGACAGAAGATTATGTTCATGCTTTTCCATGGCTCTAAAGCAAATATCCTGTTTATTGACCACGTTGCGAGATGAAGCCGCTTTCAGAAGGTTGTGGATGCGTGGGGTGGCGCCTGGGCCTTGTCCTGGGGCTTGGCAGCCACATCCTTGGTTAACTGTAGCCTGTAGGCAAAGTAGCACTGTTCAAGGCGTGCTTTGTACGGTTGAACCTGTATAAGTACTCATACTGCTTTCAGCTTTGGTTGTTAAGTGCCCCTGCTGGTTTCAGTTAAGGTTGTTAAGTACTCCTGCTGCTTTTACAGTCTGTCGTGTTTCTTCAGTCATGTCTTCCTCCAGCCGCCAAAACCAAACCAGCACCGGCGGGGCCGCCTGCTTCTCCCATGGCTGGTTGTGCCTCAGCGCACGCATCGCCACCCCACCATCTCCTAAATCGTTAATGCCGACGTCCTCCGCACGCTTTGGTGCGCTCGCCGCGGCGCCACCCTCTCGCGTTGTCAACATGGTCAACAAACAACAGGAATCGGCAGTAGTACGTGGAGAGGATGACAGTAGGGGCCCACCACGTGTTTTCCTGACATCTGGGACCCACGACATTGTGAGCGTATATAGTCAATAGACAAGAGAATAGCAAAAGATCGGCTGACACCTAGGACATAGCTACTCGAGCAGTATTTTTTTGTTTGGTATTGTTGAGACGGAGCAGGGTTTGAACTGGGTTGTGGCCCGTCTAGCCCAGGCTTATATTTTATGTTCACCATGTGACCAGCCCAGCTATTTTTTCTTTGTGCAAATGAGCCCAGTTTATTTTTTCTGAAGAGTACCCAATCCAGGCCTACTTATTTTTCTACGCCTTGAAAGTAATATGAAATGAGTTGTAAATATAAAAACAGATGACAAATTGGCAATTACTTTATAATTTCTGATTTTTTTCACATTTTCAGATTCCTATTTCACTGGGCATTAACCTAATTCAAATATATCTTCAAAGTACTTTAAATCTGGCTCGACATTTCGGTATTAAAAATAGTTTGGAACCCACAGAAATATGCGAAATTGGCCCTGGCCAACCAAAAAAACGACTGCAATAAATTGCATAAGAAGTTGCCATGAGCTATATATAAATTATTAAAAAAAGAGGGAGTGGACTGACTTGTGGGCCTGTTTAGTTGACGCATATGCAAGAATTTTTTAGTTATTATATACTACGTCAACAAACGATTCTAGCAGACGTAACCATTGGATGTCAATCCAACGGCCGTCGTGTTTCTTCAATCTCTGATCTTCTTGCTCCAGCCGCCAAAGCAGCGCCGGCGGGACCGCCTGCTCCCGCCTCCCGTGGCCGACTGTGCTGCCGTGCAGGCCTCAGCACCCCCTACTACTCCCACCGCTAGCCAGGGCATCCCTCTACTCACCCACACCCCCTGTTATTCTGCGGCGACGGCAGCCTCACACCGCAGCTGAACCGGTGAACCCTTGTACTCCTCTCCGCGCGGGCTTCCGCTGCCGCGTCTTCCCCGGCTCCGTGCCGTCCCCTTCCTAGCCCTCACTGTCGTCCACCGCCGTGGTGCTCTTGGCGTGGCATGGTCAATGTGGCCAACGACCGACTTCTATCAGAAGAGTACTGTACATGGAGAGGCTGACAGCTAGGTCCACGGCAGCCGCAAGGAAGTGCCTCCTTATTACGCGAAAAATAATATTCCTCCACCAGACATCTGGGACCCACTGGACGGGCCACCAGTATTTCACGAAAAAACGTTTCCCCCTGACTGCTGGGACCCATAGGTCGGGCCACCGTATTTCGCGAAAAAAACGTTCCCCCCGCTGTCAGCTCGGACCCACCAGAAGTGCCTCCTTATTACGCACAAAAAAATGAATACCCCCTGCTAGCTGGGACCAACCTTGGTGGGAGGCTGACTTGTGGGCCTACTAAGTTGACTGGGACGGAGGCCTTTGTCAACTTTAGTCAACATATGAATGATTCTAGCTCCAGTGACCGTACGATGTCCATCCAACGGCCGTAGTGCTTCTTCAACCTCTGGTCTTCTTGCTCCAGCCACCCAAAGCAGCGCCGGTCGTGTCGCCTGCTCCTGCCGCCCGTGGCCGGCTGTGATGCTGCGGAGGCCTCACCGCCCCCTACTACTCCCACCACTGGCAGGCCATCCCTCTACGCACCCACACCCCCTGTTATTCTGCGGCGACAGCAGCCTCACAACGCAGCCGAACGAGTGAACCCTCATACTCCTCTACGCGTGGGCATCCACTGCCGCGTCTTCCCCGGCTCCGCGTCGTCCCCTTCCTAGGCATCGCCGTCGTCCACCGCCCTGGTGCTCTCGGCGCGGCTGGTCAACGTGGTCAAGGAATGGCTTCCATCGGACGTGGACTGTACGTGGAGAGGCTGACAGCTGGGTCCACGGCAGCCGCAAGGAAGTGCCTCCTTATTACGCAGAAAATAAATATTCCTCCACCTGACATCTGGGACCCACTGGACGGGCCACTAGTATTTTACGAAACAAATGTTTCCCCCTGACTGCTGGGACCCACAGGTCGGGCCACCGTATTTCGCGAAAAAAACGTTCCCCCCGCTGTCAGCTCGGACCCACCAAAAGTGCCTCCTTATTACGCACAAAAAAATGTATACCCCCCTGCTAGCTAGGACCAACCTTGGTGGGAGGCTGACTTGTGGGCCTACTAAGTTGACTGGGACGGAGGCCTTTGTCAACTTTAGTCAATATATGAATGATTCTAGATCCAGTCACCGTACGATGTCCATCCAACGGCAGTAGTGCTTCTTCAACCACTGGTCATCATGCTCCAGCCGCCCAAAGCAGCGCCGATCGTGCCGCCTGCTCCTGCCGCCCGTGGCCGGCTGTGATGCCGCGGAGGCCTCACCGCCCCCTACTACTCCCACCGCTGCCAGGCCATCCCTCTACGCACCCACACCCCCTGTTATTCTGCGGCGACGGCAGCCTCACACCGCAGCCGAACGAGTGAACCCTCATACTCCTCTACGCGTGGGCATCCACTGTCGCGCAGGCCTCAGCGCCCCCTACTACTCCCACCGTTGGCCAGGGCATCCCTCTACTCACCCACACCCCCTGTTATTCTGCGGCGACGGCAGCCTCACACCGCAGCTGAACCGGTGAACCCTCGTACTCCTCTCCGTGCGGGCTTCCACTGCCACGTCTTCCCCAGCTCCGCGCCGTCCCCTTCCTAGCCCTCGCCGTCGTCCACCGCCGTGGTTCTCTCGGCGCGGCATGGTCAATGTGCTCAACGACCGACTTCCATCGGAAGAGTACTGTACGTGGAGAGGCTGACAGCTGGGTCCACGGCAGCCGCAAGGAAGTGCCTCCTTATTACGCGAAAAATAATATTCCTCCACCAGACATCTGGGACCCACTGGACGGGCCACCAGTATTTCGTGAAAAAACGTTTCCCCCTGACTGCTAGGACCCACAGGTCGGGCCACCATATTTTGCGAAAAAAACGTTCCCCCCGCTGTCAGCTCGGACCCACCGGAAGTGCCTCCTTATGACGCACAAAAAAATGTATACCCCCTGCGAGCTGGGACCAACCTTGGTGGGAGGCTGACTTGTGGGCCTACTAAGTTGACTGGGACGGAGGCCTTTGTCAACTTTAGTCAATATACGAACGATTCTAGATCCAGTGACTGTACGATGTCCATCCAACGGCCGTAGTGCCTCTTCAACCTCTGGTCTTCATGCTCCAGCCGCCCAAAGCAGCGCCGATGGTGCCGCCTGCTCCTACCACCCGTGGCTGGCTGTGATGCCGCGGAGGCCTCACCGCCCCCTACTACTCCCACAGCTGCCAGGCCATCCCTTTACGCACCCACACCCCCTGTTATTCTGCGGCGACGGCAGCCTCACACCGCAGCTGAACCGGTGAACCCTCATACTCCTCTACGCGTGGGCATCCACTGCCGTGCAGGCCTCAGCGCCCCCTACTACTCCCACCGCTGGCCAGGGTATCCCTCTACTCACCCACACCCCCTGTTATTCTGCGGCGACGGCAGCCTCACACCGCAGCTGAGCCGGTGAACCCTCGTACTCCTCTCCGCGCGGGCTTCCACTGCCGCGTCTTCCCCAGCTTCGCGACGTCCCCTTCCTAGCCCTCGCCGTCGTCCACCGCCGTGGTGCTCTCGGCGCGGCATGGTCAATGTGGTCAACGACCAACTTCCATCGGAAGAGTACTGTACGTGGAGAGGCTGACAGCCGGGTCCACGGCAGCCGCAAGGAAGTGCCTCCTTATTACGCGAAAAATAATATTCCTCCACCTGACATCTGGGACCCACTGGACGGGCCACCAGTATTTCGCGAAAAAACGTTTCCCCCTGATTGCTGGGACCCACCGGTCGGTTCGCCTGCTCCTGCCGCCCGTGGCCGGCTGTGATGCCGCGGAGGCCTCACCGCCCCCTACTACTCCCACCACTGCCAGGCCATCCCTCTACGCACCCACACCCCCTGTTAATCTGCGGTGACAGCAGCCTCACACCGCAGCCAAACGAGTGAACCCTCATACTCCTCTACGCGTGGGCATCCACTGCCGCGTCTTCCCCGGCTCCGCGTCGTCCCCTTCCTAGGCATCGCCGTCGTCCACCGCCCTGGTGCTCTCGGCGCGGCTGGTCAACGTGGTCAAGGAATGGCTTCCATCGGACGTGGACTATACGTGCAGAGGCTGACAGCTGGGTCCACGGCAGCCGCAAGGAAGTGCCTCCTTATTATGCGGAAAATAATTATTCCTCCACCTGACATCTGGGACCCACTGGACGGGCCACCGGTATTTCACGAAAAAAACATTTCCCCCTGACTGCTGGGACCCACAGGTCGGGCCACCGTATTTCACGAAAAAATGTTCCCCCCGCTGTCAGCTCGGACCCACCTGAAGTGCCTCCTTATTACGCAAAAAAACTGTATACCCCCTTCTAGCTGGGACCAACCTTGGTGGGAGGCTGACTTGTGGGCCTACTAAGTTGACTGGGACAGAGGCCTTTGTCAACTTTAGTCAATATATGAACGATTCTAGATCCACTGACCGTATGATGTCCATCCAACGGCCGTAGTGCTTCTTCAACCTCTGGTCTTCTTGCTCCAGCCGCCCAAAGCAGCGCCGATCGTGCCGCCTGCTCCTGCCGCCCGTGGCCGGCTGTGATGCCGCGGAGTCCTCACCGCCCCCTACTACTCCCACTGCTGCCAGGCCATCCCTCTACGCACCCACACCCCCTGTTATTCTGCGGCGACGGCAGCCTCACACCGCAGCCGAACAAGTGAACCCTCATACTCCTCTACGCGTGGGCATCCACTGCCGCGTCTTCCCCGGCTCCGCGTCCTTCGCTTCCTAGGCCTCGCCGTCGTCCACCGCCCTGGTGCTCTCGGTGCAGCGTGGTCAACATGGTCAAGGAATGGCTTCCATCGGACATGGACTATATGTGGAGAGGCTGACAGCTGGGTCCACGGCCGTAGCAAGGAAGTGCCTCCTTATTATGCACAAAATAATTATTCCTCCACCTGACAGCGGGGACCCACCGGACGGGCCACCATATTTCGCGAAAAAAACATTTCCCCCTGTCTGCTGGGACCCACCAGCTACATCTTCGCACGCAAGGAAGTGCGTCCGAAAAAAATGATTCACCCCTCTGACTGCTGGGACCCACCAGCTACATCTTCGCATGCAAGGAAGTGCGTCCGGGCAAAAAAAACCAAAATGATTCGCCCCCTGACTGCTGGGACCCACCAGCTAAATCTTCGCAGGCAAGGAAGTGCCTTACAGTCGGGACCCACCTGGTCGAAGCGTACGTAGCATTGTCATTCTGGTCGCGAACGTGTACGTACATACTGGTCATAGTAGAGGCGCGCACGTACACGTACGTACAGCGGCGAGGGTGCAAGAAAGAAAATACGGCCACGTACGTACATACGGGCAGGGTCTCGAACGCCTAATCGCGCATACGTACATGGCTGGGTCGGAAGGGAGAAACAGCATCGTCGTCGTGTTCATGGGGAGTCAACGGAATGCGTCGTGTTCATGGGGAGGCAACGGAATGCGTCGTGTTCATGGGGAGGCAACGGAATGCGTCGTGTTCATGGGGAGGCAACGGAATGCGTCGTGTTCATCGAGAGGCAACGGAACGCGTGGGAGCCAACCGGCTTGGACAGAACAGGCGATGGAAACGAGACCTGGCGTACCACAGAACGGAGGAAACGGACCTCCTACGGTCGAAACGGGGGTCCTGTTGATCGGGAGGGGTGTGGCGTACCGCAAAATGGAGGAAACGGACCTCCTACGGTCGAAACGGGGGTCCTGTTGATCGGGAGGGGTGTGGCGTACCGCAAAATGGACGAAACGGACCTCCGACGATCGAAACGGGGGTCCTGTTGATCGAGAGGGGTGTGGCGTACCGCAAACGGACGAAACGGACTTGTGTTGGAGTGCTACAGTTGAAACGGGGGGGAGGGGTGTGGCATACCGCAAAACGGGACTCCACGGGATACTGTTCATCTCCACCGTCGACCTCCTACAGCCTCCACGGGCTACCGTCGACCTCCTCCAGCCTCCATGGGCTCCTGTTCATCCAGCCTCCACCGCGCGCTACTCCACCGGCTACTGTTCAACCACCCCTCAACGGGCACCCCTCCACCGTCTACTGTTCATCCAGCCCT